>NC_047086.1:300073468-300255968 GCF_902459505.1 Geotrypetes seraphini
AACTCCTCCAGCCCCTTAACCATTTTTGTCGCTCTTCTCTGGCACCAGAATGAAGCATGAAAGAGAGGAAATTAGCATCAGTATTGTTTGTAGGCATAAACTTTCCAAATGGACAAGTAGTGAAAAGTGAAAGGAAAATTCATAACCAAAAAATAAAATAAAATTTTCAATTTACCATAGAAGGCTGAAATCACTAATAAGATGAGAAAAGAATGCAATGAAATTGAAGTTTCTAAGAAACTGCTTCTCTTCACAGGGCTACTTTGTGACTTATTGTGGTCTGATCCAGATAAAGATGTGCAAGGATGGGGTGAGAATGATCGTGGGGTCTCTTTCACTTTTGGTGCTGATGTGGTCAGCAAGTTCCTGAATAGACATGATCTTGACTTGATTTGTCGAGCTCATCAGGTAAGAAGTTCTCTGGTTCCACTTACTGAATTTGAAGTTCCTTATCAATCTTGACCTTCCAGGAGTCCTCCATCTCACTCAGTCTTATACTGATATATGTTTATATTGCTGAACTTATTGAAAGTAGAACTTTACCAAAATAGAAATGTGACCAGCATAACTTTTATCAGAGTGCACATTGTTACTGTATTTTGAATTCGATGCTTATGGTGCTTCAAAGAGAACATAATTACCATGTATTTCAAAAGTATGTTCATCAAATAGTCTTAAATCAGTAGCATTTATCTTTTAATTTATTGTACTGTAATAGAAATTCTCCAAGGACAGGCAGCCCAGTATATCCTTAAACATATGTAACAGAGCCTTTTGGCAACGTCCCTACCACGTGTGTGAGTGCCTTCCTGCATAATGTGCAAGTGCAGGACCTTCAGTCTTCACTTTTCCATGGAGCAGGACACATTCAAGTGAGCTCCCCTCAGCACTTATACTGTAACTTTCTCGCCTTCCCATGTGAATATCTTGCTGCCTTTTTTCTCTATTCCCTTAATTTCCTTTTACTTTCATGGCTCCAAGGCCCACTTGAATCAGGCTGTGGTTCTTTTCCTGTTGGCCCAGAAGACCCCCAGTAGCTTCAAAAGTTTAGTGTGTAGTCGGTTGTTTCTGTCACAGACCCTCACAACTGGTGTTTAGAGAGCTTTGAGCCTATCTCTTTTCTAAGCGTAGTCTCTTTAAAAATAAAGAAAATAACATAGAGATTACATTAGGTCCAACAGGAGAAACTTTGTCTCTTAAATCCAGTCCATTGATGTCATCTTTGGAATCATCGACCTCGATGGCTGCCTTGTCATCTTTGGAATCATCGACCTCGATGGCTGCCATGTCATCTTTGAAATCATCGACCTCGATGGCTGCCAGGGCTGCATCAGACACTGGGAGTGCATTGGCATCAAAGAGGTCACCAGCTCCCTTGACATCAGACAGTGGTAGCAGCAGGTCCTGACGCCTTTCTGCATCAGATTCTTCACTGAGGACATATTTAGATTTGACATTGTCCTCATTGGCGGTTCATAGTCATTCGCGTGTGAGATTTCAGCGCGCTGACATTGCAGTGCTGACAATTTGGCGCAAGACACCAGCGCACTGCCTAAAAAGTGACTTTTAAAGAGCTCCGACACGGGGTGTGAGTGGGGAACCCCTCCCTCCCCAGTTTACTTCATACTCTTTGCGCTGCCATTGGGGGGGGTTGGAACCCTCCATTATAGAGTAAACTTAACTTTTTCCCGATTTTTTTTTTTTAGGAAAAAGTTAAGTTTTCTCTATAATGTGGCGGGTTGCACCCCCCACACCCTCCCCCCCCACAATGGTAGAGTGAACATTCTGAAGTAAAGTGTGTGAGGGGTTCCCACCCCCACACCCCCCCATCTGAGCTCTTTAAAAGTCTTGAGCCGAATTGTCAGCACTGCAATGTCAGCGCGCTGAAGTCTCGCACGCTTTTGTCCTGTCACCTCATTGGCATTGAAGGGTCATGAAATGCCCCAGGAAAAGGCAAAGATGCATCAACTACCTTCCCATTCAGCATCTCTCCCTCTTTACCACCCCTGGGTCCACACTCTCTTCCATTATATTCCCAACTATTCTCCCACCCACCCCCAGTCCACCATCTCTTCCTTTCTCTTCCCTTCCCCACCACCTCAGGGTCCACCATCTTTCCCTTTCTCTTCTTAACTACTGTCCCATCCAGCATCTCTTCCTTCTGCTTTCTTCCCTCCCCACTACCACCCCCAGGTCTACCATCTCTCCCTTTCTCTCTCCCTCCCCACTACCCTTGAGTCCACCATTTCTCACATTCTCTTCCCAACTGCCCTATCCAGCATCTCTCCCTTCCTCCATTCCATCTCATGTTTCTGTTTAATGGGGGTCAAGCAGGGCAGCTCTAGGGGGCCCCTGCAGATGAGAATTCCTTTTTCTCTTAGGGTCCTCTCTGACTGATTCTGGTCTGGGGCAGAAGTACTTCTCCCTGCCTTAGTCCCGCCCTCTGACTCAGCAGTGAGCTCCTAAAGTGCAAGGCACTCTGGGACCTGTAGTTTGCCCCTCTAGTTAGCACTCCCTGCTGCCTGATGGTGATGGAAACCCTGTCACAAGATGTATAAATATGAGTGCTGGTTGCATTCAGGTAGGTGGCTTGTTTGGGTCCACCTTGCTTGTGGGCAATTCCGTGTCAAGTAGTCTAATTTTAGGAAAATGCCCCACATCACAATCACAGATTTTGATTAAACTTTGTATGCTGATACTTACATGACCCAAACAAACTCAGGTAAAGTTTAAGAATACTTATGGAGATATAGCTCTTTGTTTGATACCATACCACGACCATGTACAGTATCCCTACACAATTTTGTCAACTTTGAGTCAAAATATTTTCTTGGCTATTAAAACTAAACAAATGAAACTTAGCAATCTTGTACAACGTTTTGTGATCTATTCAATGGAACTAATGTGGATTTTCATTTTTTGAAACTGACATATGTAAAAAGCCTCAAAGTGGACCATGCTAAAAAAATATCAAAGTTTAGTCTTCTGTGGCTCCTGTAATAATGAAGCTATCCCCGTAAAAATTTGTCTGTTTTGTTCTCAAATATATGATTTCAACTTATAAGCTAATTTCATTACTTTATCATTTTAAAGTTTGTGTTTTTTTCAAAAAATGTCAAAAATTGGGTATTTTCTACAAACTTCTGCTCTGCTGCCCAATTGCCTGGAAATCATATGCCTGCCTTATCCATTGGGGGACCAAATTCCTCTACACATTTCCTCCAATACCTTTTATTGGGAGGATTCTATTCAAATGTCACCAGGATCGGGGCACTCTGATACTCATAGTACCTCATTAGCCACATCAATCTTGATTCCCACTATTTGAGCTCTCAACCGGAGAGCTGTGCCTTGCAGCCATTCCCAACGCTACTAACACAGAACGACGGATCACTCCTTCATCCAAACTCTCGATCATTAGCACAACTTAGTTTCTTTCACCGAACAACTACAAGCCTTCAGCCTCTTGGCTGCAGTCTCTGCTGTCACTGAAACATCCAGAAAACCTTCCACTTCTGTTACCACTTCAAATGGACCAGATTTTCTTTTTAGTGTGCATTACATTCTCTTGAACTTGTCACAGGTCCACTCATATCCATCCTGGACTACCTTTTTTCCCTCTCTCTTCCCTCTCTTGTCACAGGTCCACTCATATCCATCCTGGATCACCTTTTTTCCCCTATCTCAGTGCTATTAGGGCATTTCATGCTCCCTTGGACAAGAAACCTCAATCTGTTCAGCCCTTAGTATCCAGGTTCATGAAAGGGCTCTACCATACAAACTATCAAGCTTTCACCTATTGCTTGGGATCTTGACATGGTTCTTTCTGCTCTTATGAAGTCTCCTTTTGAGCCACTTAAAACTTGTTCTCTCAAACCTCTAACTTGGAAAGTTGTTTTCCTCATAGCTCTCGTGTCTGCACGCCATGCCAGTGAACTTCAAGCATTTGTCAGATTTACCCTATACAAAATTCTGCCATGATAAGAGTAGTCCTTCGCACTTATCCAAAATTCTTGCCCAAAGTCATCTCAAAATTACACCTCAACAAGTCCATAGTTCTGCCTCTATTCTTTCCAAAATCACATACTCATCCAGGAGAAGCAGCTCTTCACTCCTTGGACTGCAGACTTAGCTTACTATCTGGACTGGACTGAACCTCATAAAATGCCCTCCCAGCTCTTTGTGACTTTTGATCTGAACAGACTTGGAGTTCCTGTTACTAAGAGAACATTGCCACTTGGCTTGCAGACTGTATCTCCTTTGTGTATACTTAGGCTAGGCTGGCGCTACAAGGCCATGTAACATCTCACAGTGTACAAGCTATGGCTGCCTCAGTACCTCATTTCCACTCTACCTCTATTAAGGACATCTGCAAAGCAGCGTCTTGGTCCTCAATCCATATCTTTCCTCTCACTACTGTAGAGCATAACTCCAGAAGAGACGGTTGGTTTGGATAAGCAGTCCCGCAGAATCTTTTTTTTTCTTCTTAAAGCCAACTTTTCAGCCAACTCGGTTAGATTTTGTAGGTCTCGTTATATATCCTGGCAGCTTGGGAGTCCCACATGGAGACTATAATGTCTTGTCCTTGTCCTTGGAGAAAGCAAAGATGCTTACCTGTAGCAGATATTCTCTGAGGACACCAGGCATATATTCTCACAACCCACCTACCTCTAGTTGGCATCTTAGCTTTGTTACTGAACTGCAGATCCCAAGAACAGACATTGAGCAAGAAGGCACTGGTATGCACACTACCTTAAAAAATTTAAAGTGATGTGCATTTGATGATAACCATAAAAGGTTCCATGGATGACATCACCCACATGTAAGAATATATGCTTGCCTCATAGAACACCTGCTACAGGTAAACATCTTTGCTTTATTTAAGAGAAAATTGTTTTATCCCTTCTGAACCTTTCTTAAGATAGCATTCTTGAGTCTGTTCCTATGTATTTAACATAAACTTATGGGTATACTTTTTTTATACAGGTTGTTGAAGATGGATATGAATTTTTTGCAAAACGACAGCTGGTTACCCTTTTTTCAGCTCCAAATTATTGTGGCGAGTTTGATAATGCTGGTGGCATGATGAGCGTAGATGAAACACTGATGTGCTCCTTTCAGGTAGAGAACAAAAAGGCTGTGGAACTGATGATCTTGATAACACCTTTATTGGAATAGGGTGCAAAAAAAAGTAACAAATTAAAATGTTCAATAAATTGTGGCATAGACCCGACATGGGCCGTGTTTCAGTTGTGGAGACAGCCTTCTTCTGTTAAACCACAAGTATGGGAAATTCAGGAGTGCCACAAAATACTGTGCACTTCCCAAACGAGCTTAGTCTTCTACTCGACTTTAGTCTTTTTGTTTTCTGCTTGGTTGTGTTCCTGTAGAACTTCTTCGGTGGACTTTTTTTTTTGGTTACCCCTTTCACGTAGAGTACTTACCGTGTTTCCCTGAAAATAAGACCTACCCCAAAAATAAGCTCTAGCATGATTTTCGGGGTAGGCCTTAATATAAGTCCTACCCCCGAAAATAAGCGCTAGTCACCGGCGGCAGCAGCACTCCCCCGCGACCCTTCCTTCTCTTCCACCCATCCAAAGCTTGACCACGAGACCGAAATACAGTACCTTATAACAAACCGCATCGTCGGCAGCACAGGCCCCATCACTGCTTTCTCACAACTGGGCATTCCTCTGCTGCGTTGCTGAAATTTTTTTTCACTCGGAGAATAGTTAAGCTCTGGAACGCGTTGCCAGAAGATGTGATAAGAGCGGATAGCGTAGCTGATTTTTAGAAAGGTTTGGACAAGTTCCTGGAGGAAAAGTCCATAGTCTTATTGAGAAAGACTTGGGGGAAGCCACTGCTTGCCCTGTATTGGTAGCATGGAATTTGCTACTCCTTGGGTTTTAGCCAGGTACTAGTGACCTGGATTGGCCTCCATGAGAACGGGCAATTAGGCTTAATGGACCATTGGTCTGACCAGTAAGGCTATTCTTATGTTCACTTGTCCCTGTGTGCAATTATCAGGGCGCTTTTGTCGGAGCGCAATTGTCCTGCACTCATTTGTCGGTATACTAAGAGAAGGATGGACTCTTGGTGGAAAAGTTGTACTAGAGCATCCTGACGCTGCTGGGGAAGAAATGCTCTGAGTCACACAGTATCTAGAAGAGCTCCAATAAATTGTAGAGTCTGAGAAGGCTGCAGTTGACATTTGGGAAAGTTGATTTCAAATCCCAAATTTTGAAAGAACAGTATAGACTGTTGTGTCGCTGCTTTAACTCCTTGAGACGTAGGGTTTTTGATGAGCTAATTGTCCAGATATGGAAAAACCTGGAATCTGTGATTTCACAAGGCTGCTGCTAGTACTACCAGACACTTGGTGAAAACTCTGGGAGAGGATGCAAGGCCGAAAGGTAGATCCTTGTATTGGTAATGCTGATTTCCCACCCAAAATCTGAGAAACTTGTGAGAGGCCGAGTGAATGGGAATGTGAGTGTAAGACTCCTTGAGATCTAGAGAGCATAACCAATCGTTGTGATCCAGCAGGGGATATAAGGATGCCAAAGACAACATCCAAAATTTTTGTTTGACGAGAAATTTGTTGAGAGCTCTGAGATCCAATATTGGCCAAAGACCACCTGTCTTCTTCAGGACAAGGAAATACCGGGAGTAAAATCCTGTGTTCTGCTGGTCCAAAGGAACCTTCTCGATGGCATTGAGAACAAGCAGAGCTTTGACTTCCTGGAGAAGAAGGGAAGACTGAAGAGGGTTGGAAGGAAACTCTCTTGGAAGATGATCCAGAGAAATGTGTAGAAAATGAAGAGAATATCCTCCTTGAATGATATTGATAACCCAGAGATCGGAGGTGATCAGTTGCTATTGATAGTAGTGAAGCAGATGACCTCCGATGGGAAGAGGGAGAGACAGAGAAATTTTGATTGAAATTATGCTCTCCAAGAGATGGTTAAAACGGCTGATTTGACTTGGGAGCAGCAGGGGTCTGATACTTTTGAGGACGTTGCTGAAGTTGCTTTTCTTGCTGTGGTCTAGACCAGTGTTCTTCAACCTTTTGACACCTATGGACCGGCGGAAATAAAATAATTATTTTGTAGGCCGGCACCAGCCAGATCCTGCCCATCTCCACCCAGCCTTCGCCCCAGACCCTGCCCCCATAATAGTACTAATTGTAACACCATTTTTTTCCATTCATTTTTCATATACAGTATACACACACAATATAATTGGATTAACACATAATGGAACCACAAAATTAAACTACACAAAGCACACTGTATGCTTCTCAATATTCATTTCTACCAGAACACAGATAACCCCATGCAAATACTAGATCCAAAACTAAAAGTGCTAATATAAACAAATAAACCCTAAGGTGCAAGACTCTGCATGCAGTACAACCCCAGAGGAAAAGAAACGAATGCATTTCTTCCTGAACAGACAGCAGATGTAAATCAATCACTAAATTAAAAAATAAAATCATTCCCTCTACCGTTGTTGTCTCCCTCCTTCCAAACTGTGCCTTGCCTTCTGGCCTGCCCCCCAGTGTTATCTTTGGGCCAGCTCCCTGTTCTTCAGTGCTGCAGTGAAAGAGCCATGGGCAGCAGCTCCTCTCACATCCCGCGCCTCATCTGGAAGCCTTCCCTCTGACGTTGCAAAGTCAAAGAGAAGGCTTCCAGTTCAGGCGCAGGATGTGCGTAGGAGCCTCTGCCCATGACTTTGTGCACTGCAGCACTGAGGGAGCTGGCCCGAAGACAACGCTGCATCGATCACACCTTGGACCGGCAACTGAAGAGCACTGTCTGGGGCCCGATGCATGTGCTGACCCTGTGGACCGGCAGTTGAAGAACACTGGTCTAGACAGAGAAGCAGATTTTGGGGTATAACGCCTCTGGAACGAGGAAGATGGTTTGTAAGTTTTGGAGGCAGAAGATTTAGATTTAGGCCTGAGCAACGAATTAAGACTTCTATCATTTTCCCCAAAAAGTTCATCCCCGAGGCAAAAAATATTGGCCAACTGGTCTTGAAGATTAGGATTCATATCTGCTACTCTTAGCCATGCAAGTCTTCTTATGGCCATGGAGATTGCTGAGACTCTAGACGACAGCTCAAAAGCATCATAGGAGGATTGTACCAGATGCTGGCGGAACTGTGTGAGAGAGTGGAACATATGCTTAAAATCTGACTTCCAAAGTAATGGCAGATATTTGAAATAAGTTGGCATGGTCTTAATCCAGTATTTCAAATAGCAAGTGAAATAAAAGTTGTAGTTGATGACTCTATTGGCCTGCATGGCATTCTGATAGAGATGTCTCCCAAACTTATCCATTGATCTACCCTCACACCCTGGAGGTACAGTGGCATAGACCTTGGAAGGGGCAGATTTCTTTAAAGTGGACTCCACCACCAGAAACTGGTGAGAAAGCTGAGGCTTGTCGAAACCAGTGATAGGGATAATCCTATACTGAGAATCCAACTTTCTAGGAGTTGCTGGCACAGAATAAGGAGAGTCCCAATCTTACGAAGAGTCTCCTTCAGGATACTCATGCAGAGGATAACTCCTTAGGATGTCTAAGGTTTTCATATACTCCTTTGAATACTCTTTGAATACTTGGAATCCACCTCGAACTGTACTTCTAGGTCCTTAGCTATCTGCCTGATGAAGCGTGTAAATGAGACTGGCTCAGAAAGTGAAGGTTCTCGATGGGAAGTGGAGCGAGGAGAATGCTCCATAGAAGATGGAGAAGCTTCATGTATGGATTGAAGGTGGAGATTTGAATCTTCAGGAATGGAAGAATGGTACCTTTGTTTTGGACGGGACCGAGTCGAAGAAGCAGGTGATACAGATTGCTTATGTTTGTCCGAGCATGCAGGAGAAGATGCTTAAATTTAGTAGAATGTTTTCCAGACTTGGAGGATGGAGGGCATGTCTTGAACGACTGGATCTATGCCCAGAGAAATGGTGCTTCTTATGCATATGCTCCGAGGAAGTTGATCGGTACCTGGAGGAGCAACGCTTCGGTGAAGGCATGCGATGCCTGGAGGAGTGACGCTTCAGTGAAGAAGACTGATGTTTCGAAGACCAGTGTTGAGAAGCATGGCTCTATGACGATGATCGGTACCATTGAGGTGGTACCAATGAGGTATCGGTGGTACCTGCATCTCGCATGGAGCGACGTTCAGGTTGGACTGGTACCGGAGGAGCTGACATGGGGATGAGCATCTGGAACATATCGCCAAATTCCAACTTAAAGAGAGCATCGAGATTCTCTTTGAAGGCCTGCACCGATACCGGAGGATTGAGTGTTGGTATCACTGGTGCCGCGGCTCACTCCGGCTAGGATAGCATTGATGAAGATGCACCCCTCGAGGTTAAAGCGAGCTACGTCAATGAATTATTGTCTGGATGGGAATGTCTAGAAGGAGTGGAAATTCGATGGGCAAAACTGAAAGGAGCAATTGTAAGGGCGACAAACCTTTTTGTGAGGCAAGTAAGTAAAATTAAGAGAAAAAGAAGGCCACTTTGGTTCTCAAAAGTAGTAGCTTTTTGGATCCCAGTTAGTCTAATAGATGCTGACATTGTACTCTCAAAGTAGGGACTCTAGATCATATGTTATTCTATTGTCCCTTTATTTTAACCTTTTGGAAATCAATTTGGGGCCAAATAAATTGTTTATTGGAGAATCATGTGGCATTATCGTATGATACAATTCTATTTGGTATGTCAATGAGAACACAGAGCCAAATTTCATCAAATAATAACAAACTTTTATTAATTATGACAGGAGTTGTCATACAACATATTATATCTAATTGGAAGAATTGGAGTAGACTCAATTATTGTTTCTGGTGGAACTCATTGTGTCACATTTACAAAATGGAAAGAGCAATTGCGATACAAAGAGGAAATTATAATAAATTTAAAGAAATCTGGGGGCCATTAACAAAATAATGCAATGAATGAACACCATTTTTCCAATATGAATACTAATACAAAAGAAGAGTAGGGGTTTTTTCTGAATATGATTAAATATTTAGTTCATTAGATAAGAATTCTTATACAATATATTTGATGGCATAAATCTGGGAAAGTTAAGAGAGGCTGGTCATGTAGTCAGGAAAGCAAAGATGCAAATGGAAGAAAAAAATAGCTGACACGGTAAAATGGGGAGACAACATTTTTTAGATATATTAGTGATAGGAAGAAGTGCAAAAATGGCATTGTGAGATTCAAAGGTGAAGGGGAGGAGAATATGTAGAAGCTGATAAAGAAAAGGCTGAATTGCTTAAATATTTCTGTTCTGGGTTCATGGCTGAAGCGTGCCGGGAGCGGTACCACAGATGACAAACATGAATAGGGATGGAGGAGTAATAGGCCCTTATTGATTTTCAGAGAGATGTGTTCATGAGGAGCTATCTAAAATAAAGGTAGACAAAGCAATGGGGCAGGATGGAGTACATCATAGGGTGCTGAAGGAACTTAGGGAAGTTCTGCTAGCTCCGCTGACTGACCTTTTCAACGAGTCTCTAGAGTTGGGAGTGGTACCGGAGGACTGGAGAAGGGCAGATGTGGTCCCTCTCCACAAAAGTGGAAGTAAGGAAAAAGTAAGGAATGACAGGCCGGTAAGTCTGCCTTCTGTGGTAAGCAAATTAATGGAAACGCTTTTAAAACAGAGAATGGTCAAGTTTCTGGAATCCTGTGGATTCCAGGACCAGAGGCAACATGGATTCACTATCTGATCATTTTCTTTGACTGGGTGACCAGAGAATTGGTTAGAGGATGTACGCTAGATGTGGTGTATTTAGATTTTAGCAAACCCTTTGACAGTGTTCCACAAAGACGTCGAATAAATAAACTGAGTGCCCTCGGGACGGTTCCCAAAGTGATGGGCTGGGTCAAGAACTGGTTGAGCGGAAGGCGACAGAGGGTAGTGATCAGTGGAGATCACTCTGAGGAAAGGGATGTTATTAGTGGTGTGCCTTAAGGTTCTGTTCTTGGGCCTGTTCTTTTTAACATTTTTATAAACGATATTGCTGAAGGGTTGTCGGGTAAGGATTTGCCTCTTTGCAGATGATACCAAAATCTGCAATAGAGTAGACACGCCGGATGATTTGAATAACATGAAGAAAGACCTGGTGAAGCTTGAAGAATGGTCTGAAATTTGGCGACTAAAATTTAATGCTAAGAAATGCAAGGTCATGCATTTGGGCTGTAAAAACCCGAGGGAACAGTACAGCTTAGGGGGTGAAGAACTTATGTGTATGATAGAAGAGTGGAATTTGAGTGTGATTGTATGTGATCTTAAGGTGGCCAAACTAGAAGGATACTAGGTTGCATAGGGAGAGGTATGGCCAGTAGGAAAAAGGAGGTATTGATGCCCCCGTATAAGACTTTGGTGAGACCTCATTTTCAAAGATGTCAAGACAGATGGCTTTAAAATATGTAATGTCACCTCAGTAACAACTATAGAAAAATATACAAATATAGTACAAAATATAGACAGCAGATATAAATTTTCAAAACTGACACATTTTGATCACTAAATTGAAAATAAAATCATTTTTCCTACCTTTTGTCTGGTGATTTCATGAGTCTCTGGTTGCACTTCCTTCTGACTGTGTATCCAATATTCTTTCTTTTTTTTTTCTTTCTATTGGCTGGCCCAGAACCTTCTCTCCGATGTCAGAATTGATGGGGGAAGGCTTGTGGGCCGGCCACATGCAGTCACATGCCTGCCCCGTCCGTGCCCGGAGTTGTGGTGGGGGATGAATAGAGCGCGTTGGGTGACAGGGAGGAATCGACAGCGGCTTTAGCGGGGGGGGGGGGGGGGGAAGAGAGCAGACAGGGAGATATCCCAGGTGGCTGCCAGCCCGCATACCCCAGGTTGAGAAACACTTGTGTATATGATGTGACTGAAACACTATCCTGGACAGATGACTCAAGCTATAGAACAGGAGGATGGTGATCTCAGAAGTGGATAGTTTCCAGAATCCGTTAAGTTGATGACAGATTTACCTAAACAAAAAAGTCAGTGCTGTTTTTATTAGATACCATTTCTGCTTATTTAGCATTACTCAGTACTGCCCCCCCAAAAAAGAAATATTTGCTTGTTTCAACTCTTTCTTCATAACTGTATCAAAATTCAGAAATGGGTGGGTATTAAGAGTTTCTCTTTGCAAACAATAAGTGATCATGCTTGATTTTGTTTGGATTCTATGTGGATAGTGTTTTAATCAAATGCTGATTTATTCTGTTCTGTGATGACCAGCTTGATAATATTTTAAGAAGCCATAAATGTTTTAAGTGTTAACTCTATAGAGATGCATATTAATCCTTTTATTCCAGAAGCATTATTTGCAGTGTTGGCAATCATAATAATTACTTAAATAGCAACATAGTAATTACAGCAGAGAGAACAGTTAGTCAAGTGGTCTTCATTAATTTTTAAGCTGGGGCCACTTTGGATTCTGATGAGTTTAAGGAGAACTACAAAATATCTTCCCATATGGGGCCATGATAACTGCTGACCAGTGTATGTTAATTTTACTAAATTGAGGGAGATATTAAATTAAAGGCTGCGATAGGCTTGACAATTGTATAACTTTAATATCCCAGCTCTTATATTAAAAGAATTAATATAACTTATATAGTAAAGTGCTCAGACCTCATAACCCTTAGTGAGATGATAACATCAAACTGCGGTTATTGTAGAGACTATCATCGCCTTTACTGTCCCTTACCAACCATCACCAATATACTAAAGAACTTATCTGTAAACTATGGTTGGGTTCTTCTCAATAACCACAGGTATTCAACGTGTAGTTCTGTGCAAAACCATATTCAAAGTGCTTCAGTGCATGTGAGTAAATCACCGATATAGATATACATGGCCCCCCTATATCGGTGATTTACTCACATGCACTGAAGCACTTTGAATATGATTTTGCACAAAACTACACGTTGAATACCTGTGGTTATTGAGAAGAACCCAACCAGAGTTACAGATAAGTTCTTTAGTATACTCTATTGGTGATGGTTGGTAAGGGACAGTAAAGGCGATGATGGTCCCTACAATAACCGCAGTTTGATGTTATCATCTCACTAAGGGTTATGAGGTCTGAGCACTTTACTATATAAGTTATATTAATTCTTTTAATATAAGAGCTGGGATATTAAAGTTATACAGTGTATGTTAATGACATCCATCCCTACCAGCCCACCTTCTAACTTCATTAGGGGTATTCTTGAGGTTGTGAGTATTTCCAAATGCATTTTCTTTTGTCTGCTGAGATGCCTTTCCTTCGAACGTGTAGCTCTTCCCCCATCTAGTTTTATCTTTGTCCTGAGCCTGTGTAAAGAGAGAGGTAGAGTAGCTGAAAAAAAGGCCAGGAAGACAATGGGGGTCCATCCCAGAGATCTCCGTGATTCACCACTGGCCCCCAGGCCTTGCATTGAAGAACACTGAGTTAGTCAATCCAGTCTACCAAGATTGAGACTCTTCGTCTCTGATTCCCTTTTTTCAGCACCTATAAATGAGGCAACATGAAATCAGAATGTGAAAGAATTCAACCATAAGTTAATTTTGTTGTCCAAATTCTGAGTTGCCTCTACACAGCCACACTTATAAATGTACCTTCAAATAGGTATTTGAATAATGAGACCAAATTTTGAAGTTGGTTTGATGGCCTAGAGGTACTGACAATATGTATCTTATATTCAGCTTTATCATCTGTGACCTATTCCTTTGGAGGGTTTTTGTTTGGTTTCTATCCTGCAGCATTGTTAATAGCACATTAAGCTCACAAAGATAAATGACCTAAAGAAATAGTATCATGGTTCTTATTAGATTATTGCTTTAATACAGGTATCTTGGTGTATGACATGCTTGGAACAGAGTAGGAAAAGATAAAGCAAAGCAAATTAACTAATAAAGGTGACAAAGAAAGGCATGCTAGGTCTAAGGTCTCTTTAGGTCCCTAGTGTGGGACTAAGGTATGCTTAAATAGTTAACAAGAAAATCTCTTTAAAAGGTTTACATGGTTGTAAGATATTTGACATGTATGGGAAGAGTCAGGACTTCATATCTCACAAGATATAGATATTTATTTATTGATTGATTGATAGATAGATTTTTATTTTTATTTTTTTAATTATTATTTATTTTTTAAGATATTAAAGCCATCGGAAAAGAAAGCAAAATACCAGTATGGTGGACTGAATTCTGGACGTCCTGTAACACCACCTCGCACAGCTAATCCACCGAAGAAGAGGTGAAGAAAGGAATTGTACAGGAGCACCACACGATCAACGGCCAGGAGAAAACTCCATGTTATTCAATGCGTGTACACTGTAAAAAGATTAAAAAATCTAGTAATTTGATACCCTTTATGATGATGTCACATACATTTAACTTTAAAGAGACGGGTAAAGGATCTTCTTTTTTTTCTAGCTAAAAGATGTGAAACTCAGTATTGTAACAAATGTAATCTATGAATTCTAATATCCCACATAACAGTGAAAATCCATATACAAAAAATACATTTATTGACGCTACATATTCAGTTGTCTCATAGTTTAAAAGTTGAGCTACATCTTGGTTAAATCTTGGTGTAATTGTTAAATCAAATGAGAGCATCACGTTTCATTTGTGCAGTGTGTTTTTTTATGTTGCTTGATTTATATTTATTTAAAATTCTTGTTGGCTAGGTTATTGGCAAATTATTTTCCTGGCAATGTTTCTTAATAAAGAAATGGGAAGGATATATAAGTGTGTAAAATATTTCAGGTCATTAACAACTGTTTTTTCCATTATACTAAAATATATTCCTCAGATATGAGGCAGTGGTAAGGAAATGTATAGAATTCTGAGGAGTTACTTCAGAAAGCAAGCTAGTTTGGCAGCCTTAACAAAAGGTGTAAGAGCTTGCAAGAAAAAATTTGACTTTTTTAAGCTAATAACTAAAAATATTGCACCCTATAAAATATAGCTTTCTAGACGTTCTGTGTAATAGCACTTCACTGAATTTTACAAAGGAGCTCTCATGCACTTGGCTATTATTTGGTCACCTAGCTCTAGTTTATAATATATAATTAGCACAGCACATATAGAAATCATTTCAGCTGCACGTTTTTCTCTGAGTGATTCTATGCCAAGAATGTCTCTTGCACATAGTTGTAGAGAATGAAATCTAATATTGGAAAAGTAAATTTTTTCTGAAGTACAGTATGTCTCTTGGATGATCCTGAATTATACTCAAATATGCCTAAGGGGCTAGAACTATTCAACATCTGTTTTCTCTTTAGGAACATATGAGGCAACACTTTTAATTAAGCAGTAGACAAGTTGCTTCCCATATTTAGGTACAGAAGAGCTTTCAGATAACGTCTGCCTTTTTCAAGTGCATTCAATTATTCTTTTAAGTTGCACAAAAACTGACTATCTCCCTTTTGGAAACTAACAAAGGAGTGTGTTTACGTGACATAACAGAACATAAATATATTTAATCAGTGACTGGTAGGATATCTGACTGTGGGCAGATGCAAATTGTTGAAAAATATTTTGTTGGTGTGCTAAATGGTAATTGTGAGGCTTGGCACAAATCTTAAAATTTTTGGAGTTTTAGTTAATATAGTGTATGTAGATCTCTGCTTTGTGGTATGTTATAGTAGCAATAATACCTGTACATTATCAGGAATTTATAAAGTAGTTTATTCTTTTCTGTTCTCTTTTGGAAAGATTTAATATTGGCAACTGTGAAAGTATAAGGGTGCAAGTCTGTAGAAAGATATAAATTGGAAGGCACACAATTGTGACTTATTTTTTAAATTTAACTTTCACGTTTGTAAGATTCTGGGCAAGGGATGCAAGTACTAAAGATTCACAATACATTCTAAATGTACTCTAATAGATGTAAAACTGTCTTTGAAATTAATATTAAATTGAGGATGCTAATATAAACTTTTTAAAACAGCAAGTTGTATAATGCAAGAGATGGATTTCTGATACCAGTGTCTAGAACAGATTTTTTTTAACTCCATTTTTCTTTAAAGGCATATTTTAAATGTATTTTTTTCATTAATAAAGGTTGTCGAATTGATTTGAAATAAGATCACTATTTTGGAACTTATTGGGTATTGCACTGTGATGGGTTCTCTTTCTCTTTGGCAGATAGGGGAAAAGATAATGCCAAAGAGTACTTTTCAAAGCCTTCCTTTTAAAATATATATCTCTACATCTATCTATAGCTCTTTTTTTAAACAATTCTTTCATCTGTCTAGCAAATGTTTATGCAACAGTGAGGCTAGAACTCTCAGTGTCAAATAAGTCAGTCTAAAAATTGCAGTGGTTTTCAAGCCTGTCCTGCAAAAGGCTAGGCCAGTTGGTTTTCAGGATATCCACAATGAATATTTCCAGTGCAATAAGTGTGTCATTCTGAACAAGTAATATTCCCCATTGCTGTGAGCCTTTGCAGAAGGAATCCACTCCTGATTTTTCTGTATCCCTCCTGCTTCACTAGGAGCTCTACTGCCGCCTACAGTTTTTCCCTTATGCACGTGAGTCTGAAACAGTGTTTCTGTTCTGCTCTGCTCTTTATTTTATTCAAGTTATTTTTTAATTTTCTTTGGTTTTTGGGTGCTTAGAGCTTCCCTATTTGTGGGTTCAGCTCTACCTGGTTAGTGTTGCTCACCTACTGCTTGGCAGGGGTTTGAGTGCAGGCTGTCAGGCATCCGCAATGTCTCACAGAGTGTCAACTACATTTTCACCCCCACTCCTGTTTTTTTAGCTTTGTGCATCCATTGGTCTGCGGGGGTGTGAAATTCAGTCAGATATCAAGTCTGACTGGCAGCCCGAAGATTCATTCTGGATGAGGCAGTGATTTCTTCTCCTTTTTCAGCTACCTTAGGGTAAGGCTGTTACAGTCTGTGAGGTGAATCGGGGGGGGGGGGGGGGGGGGTGTCCTGTTAATTGCAAATTTGAACATTTCTGCATGTTTGTATATGTTCCCCTACCCCCTAAAATTGGCAGGTTGTTTTTTTTTTAGTTTGCTAATGTTTGGGGATTTTTTAGTGTGTGTTTTGTTTTTTGCCAAAAGTCTGGCTGTGGCTATCTTGAATTTTAGCAATCTTGTTTTTTTCAAAAGTCTCCTTTACCTTCAAATCTTCTTGTTTGGCCTCAAAACTGGTGGGCATGGAGTCCTCTGGCTCTTTTATCTCTAGTAAATTCCAGGATTGCATAAATTGTATGCTAGAGGAGCATTCTTTTGCCACCTGCCATGACGCACGGGAGGGGGAGGCAGGAGTATCCGACTCAGCCTCCCCTTTGCACTCTTGGGCCAAAGAACATTCGGCAAGCCCTTGGTTCGTACCATTTTCTGAGTCTCAAAATAGCAGCCATTCCATACAGAAAGGCACAGATGCGCCTGTGCCAAGAGATGCAAGTTGAAGTTCTTGTCTAGAGACTCAGGTTTGCCTGGTTCAGCATTTTCCCCAGAATTTGTCAATTTGATGTGGAAAGCCTTTCAGGAGCAACGCAGGCTGGAAGTGCTCCAGGTATTACATGTTAGGGCAAGATCTCCCAAAATGCTCCAGCTTCATAGGCTACCGCTGGCCAGGGCATGGGAGATGATGATGAGTCTCTCACTGTTCCCTTATTTTCTCAGGATGCATTCATGTTGGCTCTTGATCCGAGGGATGATCCTACAGTTCTGCACTTATTTAAACCCACAACTTTACTGGATCTCATTTCTAAATCCCTTCAAGAGCTGAATTTGAGCTCCCAGCCAGTTCCTTCTTCCTCCTCTCTGAGTGGTGTGAGAATTCTGTCTTCTAAGTTTCCATCAATGTTCAACACCAAATCCCGAATAAAGACTTTAATATTCATAAAGGCCTCAGCCCCACCACTCCACCGCTATATATAACTGATAGATGCTTGTGTAATTACTAGAGATTTACAGTACGACTGCTTAAGAACCATATCCACTTGGATTACCTTCGAGAACTACCGTATTTTCACGCAAATAACACGCACCCGTATAAAACGCGCACACGTGTATAGCGCGCAGAAATCACGATGATAAGCACAAAAACTTTGGTATAACGCGCTCACGATTATACCGCGCATGCTGCCCGACTCTCCGTTCACCCCCCTGACTTCCGTGCACTGCCCCGCCTCTCCGTGCGCTGTCCCGACTCTCCGTTCACCCCCCCTGACTTCCGTGCACTGCCCCGCCTCTCCGTGCGCTGTCCCGACTCTCCGTTCACCCCCCCCTGACTTCCATGCACTGCCCTGACTTTCCGTGCGCTGTCCCGACTCTCCGTTCACCCCCCTGACTTCCGTGCACTGCCCTGACTTTCCGTGCGCTGTCCCGACTCTCCGTTCACCCCCCTGACTTCCGTGCACTGCCCCGCCTCTCCGTGCGCTGTCCCGACTCTCCGTTCACCCCCCCTGACTTCCATGCACTGCCCTGACTTTCCGTGCGCTGTCCCGACTCTCCGTTCACCCCCCTGACTTCCGTGCACTGCCCTGACTTTCCGTGCGCTGTCCCGACTCTCCGTTCACCCCCCTGACTTCCGTGCACTGCCCCGCCTCTCCGTGCGCTGTCCCGACTCTCCGTTCACCCCCCCCCCCGACGTCCGATTCATCCCCCCCCCCGGCAGGACCATTCGCACCCCCACCCCGAAGGACCGCCGACTCCCCGACAATATCGGGCCAGGAGGGAGCCCAAACCCTCCTGGCCACGGCGACCCCCTACCCCCACCCCGCACTACATTACGGGCAGGAGGGATCCCAGGCCCTCCTGCCCTCGACGCAAACCCCCCTCCCCCCCAACGACCGCCCCCCCCAAGAACCTCCGCCCGCTCCCCCAGCCGACCCGCGCCCCCCCTGGCGACCCCCACGACCCCCCCACCCCCCTTCCCCGTTCCTTTGGTAGTTGGGCCAGAAGGGAGCCCAAACCCTCCTGGCCACGGCGACCCCCTAACCCCACCCCGCACTACATTACGGGCAGGAGGGATCCCAGGCCCTCCTGCCCTCGACGCAAACCCCCCCCCCCCCCAACGACCGCCCCCCCCAAGAACCTCCGACCGCCCCCCCAGCCGACCCGCGCCCCCCCCTGGCGACCCCCACGACCCCCCCACCCCCCTTCCCCGTACCTTTGGTAGTTGGGCCAGGAGGGAGCCCAAACCCTCCTGGCCACGGCGACCCCCTAACCCCACCCCGCACTACATTACGGGCAGGAGGGATCCCAGGCCCTCCTGCCCTCGACGCAAACCCCCCTCCCCCCCAACGACCGCCCCCCCCAAGAACCTCCGACCGCTCCCCCAGCCGACCCGCGACCCCCCTGGCGACTCCCACGACCCCCCCACCCCCCTTCCCCGTACCTTTGGTAGTTGGCCGGACAGACGGGAGCCAAACCCGCCTGTCCGGCAGGCAGCCAACGAAGGAATGAGGCCGGATTGGCCCATCCGTCCTAAAGCTCCGCCTACTGGTGGGGCCTAAGGCGCGTGGGCCAATCAGAATAGGCCCTGGAGCCTTAGGTCCCACCTGGGGGCGCGGCCTGAGGCACATGGGCCCAACCCGACCATGTGCCTCAGGCCGCGCCCCCAGGTGGGACCTAAGGCTCCAGGGCCTATTCTGATTGGCCCACGCGCCTTAGGCCCCACCAGTAGGCGGAGCTTTAGGACGGATGGGCCAATCCGGCCTCATTCCTTCGTTGGCTGCCTGCCGGACAGGCGGGTTTGGCTCCCGTCTGTCCGGCCAACTTCCAAAGGTACGGGGAAGGGGGGTGGGGGGGTCGTGGGGGTCGGCCAGGGGGGTCGCGGGTCGGCTGGGGGGGCGGTCGGAGGTTCTTGGGGGGGACGGTCGTTGGGGGGGAGGGGGGTTTGCGTCGAGGGCAGGAGGGCCTGGGATCCCTCCTGCCCGTAATGTAGTGCGGGGTGGGGTTAGGGGGTCGCCGTGGCCAGGAGGGTTTGGGCTCCCTTCTGGCCCGATATTGTCGGGAAGTCGGCGGTCCTTCGGGGTGGGGGTGCGAGTGGTCCTGCCGGGGGGGGGATGTATCGGACGTCGGGGAGTCGGCCGGGCAAGAGGGCTTGGGCTCCCTCTTGCTCCGATCGTGGATGCGGGTGCGGGTGGGAGCGCGTGCGAGTGGTCGTTCGGGGTGGGGGTGCGAGTGGTCCTGCTGGGGGGGTGAATCGGGCGTCGGGCGGGGTGGGAACTATGTTTGAAAACTTTCGTATACCGCGCTCACGCATATAACGCGCGAGGGGTGTGCGCGGTAGGTAAAAACGCGTATAACGCGCGCGTTATATGCGTGAAAATACGGTACATCAATCCACTTAACAACCATACAAAATACAAATCAAGAAGCAGCAGGGAAACTTACACATTTCTGAGTCAGGAAGAAACACTCTACCCCTCAAACATGAATCTCCTACTGTTTTTACTGATCTGTCTGTTAAGTGGCAACATCAAAGACGTTAACTCACTTCACCCACAATTAATATCAATCAAATACCCCGATCTATCAAACTTACACATCACTAACCAACAAGAAAACATATCAAATCACATTAATACTATCTCAAATAAAAGAAGACATCAACAAACCCTTAAAAAAAGAACAAGACAAGTAAAACCCATCAAAACCACTACCTCAACCGAACCCATCGCGCCCGCATCTATTCCCTGTGCATAACTTAATACTAGATCTCTCAGGAATAAAGCCTTCCTAATTAATGATTGGATCATCAGCAAACAAATAGCTTGTCTTTTTCTAACTGAAACATGGCTACTATCGGAAGATGATCCAATAATAATTGACCTCCTACCAGACAATTTCAAAATCCTTATGCTAAACCGTGTGGGGAGAAAAGGGGGAGGACTAGCGATTATTCTTAAAGAAGGATTTGAGTTTTAATTACTGGATTCCAAAATGATCAACCATCTAGAAATTTTAGCCTGTAGGATTAACAACTGTCAACTGGAAGAATCCCTATCCTGCATACTATTCTATGTTCCACCGAAAAGCTGGCCAAATGCCAAAGAAGACTTCTGTGAATTTGTCTTACATAATTCAGTTGGTCCTTCTTACAATATCATCGCAGGAGACATAAACATTCACTTAGATGAAGAGGACAACACAAACGCGAAAGAGTTCCAAAACTTCCTATCCCTACTCAACTACATCCTCCTGTTACCCTCACAAACACATGAAAAAGGCCATCATTTAGATGTGGTAGCCATGTCCACAAAGGAAATCCTTACCTAAAGGCACCTCGAGTCAAGATATCTGGTCTGACCATTTTACTTACTATTTCAACTTAATCTGGTCTTATCGTAAATCCGAACCACGTCCAAAGACAAAAAGAGAACATCACACAAGAGGCTATATTAATCCAGAAGAATACTGGTCACAACACGAATTGCAAATGGAAATAGAAGAAGGAGTAGATTTCTGAGACCACTGGACAATAACCAGCACATCCATTTTAGATAAAATTGCCCCCAAACGTAATAGCAAAAGCAATGCAAACAAATATAACAAATGGTTCGACATCAAACTTCTAAAAACGAAACAACTAGCCAGACGATTGGAAAGAATCTGGAAAAAAACAGGAACATTAGCAGACCGTAACAAATGGAGAAATAATATAAAAACCTACAAACAAATGATAAAAGACAAACGCAAAGCATTCTACTCTACTAAAATCAACTCATCTTACAATGATTCACAAGGAATAAATACAAAAGAGCTATTTAACTTAATCACGAATTTATTTGACACCACTCGCTATACCATACCCACACACAACACTAAACTACCCTCTGCAAATGACTTAGCTCTTCACTTTGATTCAAAAATTAAAAACCTCAGAAACCACTGCTCAACAAACGACCCTAGTGATCACCAAATAGCTAACACCCAAGGAAATGATATACCAGCAGACAGGATCTGGAGTTCCTTTCAAGACCCAGAATGGAGTAATTACACCTAACTATATAACAAATACTCCAAATCTTATTGCGTTATGGACTCATTGATCACCATATCCTATTAATCTCTCTATCCTCAAAAATGGATTTCCTGTCCCACCAACTCTCTTCCTCCCCTTTTAAGTTCAATCAATTTGTACCTTGCTTAATCTTTTGTAAACCGCATAGAACTTCACGGTATTGCGGTATATAAATTGTTATTATTATATAACTTGATAATGGGAAGAATTATGTGGTCTTCATCACCGGCCTATGCATATGTTTTTGTGCTCTCATTTTTTTAGTATTTTTAATAAACTTTTATATTTAAAACTATACTAGCATAATCTAATGCTTAAAGCCACTTATCTTTAAAGCTGACATGACTCAGGAGAGGCGACCTGACATGTTTTGCACTCCCATGCTTTATCAAGGGTCTCCCGCAGCCTTCCCTGTCATCCGACTCAACGTTAGCTATATGAGTAAGATCACTAACTAACATTGAGTTTGATGACAGGGAAGGGTGCGGAAGACCCTTGATAAAGCACGGGAGTGTGAAACATGTCTGATCGTCTCTCCTGAGTCATGTCAGCTTTAAAGATAAGTGGCTTTAAGCGTTAGATTACACTATTATATTTTTAAATATAAAAGTTTATTAAAAATACTAAAAAAAATGAAAGCATAAAAACTATATGCATAGGCCGGTGATGAAGACCACGTAATTCTTCCTGTTATCAAGTTATATATAGTGGCGGAGTGGTGGGGCTGAGGCCTTTATGAATATTAAAGTGTTTATTACCTCTTCGATATTCGGGATTTGGTGTTGAACATTGAGGAGTGTTGATAATATTCCGAATTAAACACAGTTTAAAAATTTTACATCATTATAAGTTCTAAGTTTCCATGGCATCTTGACATCAGCAGTGGGATGCTCCGTAGGGGTCTCTCAAGGTAGAGAGAGCTATGACTGAAATGTATCCCATGGCACAGGAGTGCAATCAGCTTTTTACTCAGCCCAAGATGGATTCCTTGGGTTGAATAGGTTACAAAACACACCTCTCTCCTGAGTGAAGGTAGCACGGTGTCCAAGGATATGCAAGTTCACTGAGTGGATGTGGTCCTCAAGAGACTTTTTGAGGTATTATTTTTGGAAGTTACCTGTGGCATCCTTTGTGGCCCACACCTGACAGAAAACACTAGATCGTGAGGGTGATGAGCCTGTGCCCCAGCTCCTTTTATCATGAGTTGATTATGTGGCAGATGTTCTCTACAACATAATTCGTGTCATGAGTAAATCGTTGGCTTGATTTCTGCCTGAAGGATGTTATAGATCCGGCATTGGACTGGTGATACCACCTCCACAGCAACTCTTAGCAGACTCCATTTCAAAGGGCAGTTGTTCTTCAGGCTACTAAAAGTAAATAGAATGTTAGGAATTATCAGGAAAGGAGTGGAAAACAAAGATGAAAATGTTATAATTCCCTTGCATCGCTCTATGGTATGGCTGCACCTCAAATACTGTATGCAGTTCTGGTTGCCATATCTCAAAAGAGATATAGCAGAATTAATAAAGGTACAGAGAAGGGCAGCGAAAATGATAAAAGGGATGGGATGACTTCCCTATGAGGAAAGGCTAAAGCTGCTAGGTCTCTTCAGCTTGGAGAAGAGACAGTTCTTGGGGATATGATAAGAGGTCTATAAAATAATCAGTGAAGTGGAAAGGGTAGATGTGAATCATTTATTAACTCTTTCCAAAACTACTAGGACTAGGGTGCATGCAGTGAAGCTACTAAGTAGTAGATTTAAAACAAATCGGAGAGAATATTTCTTCACACAACATGTAATTAAACTCTGGAATTCGTTGCTGGAGAATGTGGTGAAATTTAGCTTAGTAGGGTTTAAAAAAGATTTGGATAATTTCCTAAAAGAGAAGTCCATAGACCATTATTGAGATGGCTTGGGGAAATCCACTACTTATTCCTAGGATAAGCAGCATAAAATCTGTTTTACTAGGGATCTAGCTAGGTACTTGGGACCTGGGTTGGCCACTGTTGGAAACAGTATACTGGGCTTGATGGACCTTTGGTCTGTCCCAGTATAGCAATTCTTTTGTTCGTATGAAATGCAGGCTGTAGAACCTGTACCAGCTGAACATAATTACCATACTTGGAAAGACTGAAGATCCATCAAGCCCAGTATCCTGTTTCTAACCATCGCCAATCCAGGTCACAAGTACCTAGCTAGATCACTAGTAGTAAGCATATTTTATGCTGTTTATCCTAGGAATGAGCAGTGGATTTCCCCAAGCCATCTCAATAATGGCCCATGGACTTCTCTTTTAGTAAATTATCCAAACCGTTTTTAAACCCCACTAAGTTAAATGATTTCACCACATCCAGCAACAAATTCCAGAGTTTAATTACACGTGTGAAGAAATATTTTCTCTTATTTGTTTTAAATCTACTAAATAGTAGCTTTATCACATGCCCCCCTAGTACTAATATTTTTGGAAAGAGTGAACAAGCAATTCACATCTACCCTTTCCATTCCACTCATTATCATATAGACCTCTATCATATCGCCCTTGAACCGTCTCTTCTCCAAGCTGAAGAGACCTAGCGGGTTTAGCATTTCCTCATAGGGAAGTTGTCCCATCCCTTTTGTCATTTGGCAACAGATAACTGTCCAAAAAGTAAAGGGCATATTGTGATTACTCCACTTGTTAAAAATTCAAAAATTCCCCTGTCAGATGTTAGTAATTACAGACCAATGGCTTCGATACCTGTCTTTGTGAAATTAATGGAGGGAATAGTATACCATCAGTTATTGGACTACTTGAATCTGTTTCCTTGTCTGCATAAATCACAATCAGGTCTTTGGCCCTTTCACAGTACTGAGACTTTAATCATCTCACTTTTGAATTATTTATATACCTGGTTTAGTATGAATAAATAATTTGAGATTTATAAATTTTCCAAAGATCCTGTCAACTTCTCCTAGAGAAATGGTGAAAAGATATTTTATGGAAATTTTGGAAATTCCTGAAAATTCCTTACCTCCTCTTACAAGAGTGTATTACCTACCTGCTAAGCCCCAATTCAAAGAAGAAAACATGGAGGAACCCCGGGAGAGGTCATTGGACATTTCAGCAATATTGGAACAATCAGATAGAGAGTTGGCGGTTCCAGCTACTCTCTTGTTGTCTGTGGCTTTGGCTCCAGACAAGGATTGGATATTGAAACTTTTCTTTAAAAATAGGTCTAAAGACTTCCTGGGGCAACATATTCAGATTTTCCCTGATGTCTCCAGAGAGACTCAAAAAAGAAGGAAAGAATTTTTAATTTTAAAACCGGGAGTGACTCAAATAGGGGGTAGTTTTTTCTTGAGATATCCATGTAAATGTGTAGTGAGATATTTATCATTGAAATATATATTTACAGAGCCATCTCAATTGATTAGTTTTCTCTCAATGAAACGTCTTGAAAAAGGAATAACAACGTAATAACGCCTATGTGAAATTAGCTCCCTGCACTTCAGTTAGACAAGGATTTTTCTTGCTTAATTAATTTGAAGTATATAAGTTCTGCTCTTAATAATGGATTCAATAACATTGAGGACTAGTGTGAGAACAGCTAGTTTGGTATTTCCTTGTAGCAATATTAAGTTTGGAATTATAGTTTAATATGTAGTTTGATCTCACTTTTCTGTACAAGATGTATATGCTTGGTAATATTGTAAAATGTTATAAATAAAATAATAATACCTGGTTTAGTAAAGGTACTGGAGTGTTTCTGTTGCAATTTGATCTCAGTTTGGCTTTTGGTCTTGTAGCTCACGATATCTTACTAGAATGTCTGGATATGATGGGGATTACAGGGAAGGTATTTTCATGGTTTCAAAATTTAAAAAAAAATATCATACATAACAGGTATATTTTAATGGTTCATATTCAAATAGATGGAGTAATCCATGTGGGGTTCCAGAAGGTTCACCATTGTCTCCTGTGCTTTTTAATATTTACTTTGCCTCTTTTGCTCAGAGACTATCCTCATTTAGCTTGAAAATATTCAGCTATGCAGATGCCATTACCATCGCTGTACCCATCAGTTCTTGTCTCTCAACTTCCAGGAATATAATTCAGGAGATTATTTTTACAGTGAATAATTGGATGAGGGAGTATAAATTAAAACTTGATACTGATAATAATAACAACTTTATTTTTTATATACCGCAATACCACAAACAGTTCAGAGTGGTTTACAGAGGAAGAGACTGTATACAGACAGCGATATTACAAAAAACTTTCAAAATTACATTAACATGGTAAAATTAATCAAATTTTTCTTGGAAGTGTTTTAAAAGTACATCATGGTAGAAATGGAATCGGAGAAATTTGTCAAAGATAAAAGTTTGGTAAGAAAAAGCATTTGAGATAAAGTTGGTTAAACATTTATTCCATTTGCCTGCTTGGAATGATAATGTTCTGTCGAGGAATCTCTTGTATATACAGCCCTTCAAGGATGGGAAAGTGAACAAGAAGGCACTACGTGTACAAGTTGTGCCTGGAAAATTGAAATGATGAGAGAGATAGATTGGGGATAAACCTGTTATGGTTTTGAAGCTAAGGCAAGCAACAAAAATTTTTTATGCCTCTCCTGCCAATAAAATTATAGAAAAGGAATTGGTTATAGATGGGATAAACTATACCATTGATCTAGAAATTAAAATTCTAGGTGTTTATTTGGATAGGAATTTAACCATGAAACCATTTACAAACGCCTTGATCAAAAAATCCTTCTTCATTCTTTGGAAGTTACGCATAATTAAGTCTTTTTTTCAGTCCCATTGCATTCAGACTACTGGTCCAATCTTGGTACTTAATATACTGAACTATTGTAATACAGTTCATCTGGCAGGCCTTCAGTCAAATTTACATAGATTGCACAAAATCCAGAATTCTGCTGTGCATCTAATTTTTGATTTAAAGAAATCAAATCATGTTACTCCATATTATAGACAACTCCATTGGTTGCCTTTTGAGGCCAGAATTTGGTTTAAATTTGTGACTCTGTTACAAAGCCGAACATGGTCAGGCACCTGGTTATTTATTAGAGCAATTTACACTTTTTAAGGTGGACCGTCCACCAAGGATAACTTCATTGTTTGTGTTTCCTCCAGTGCAAGTATGTCTTTATAAGAAATTTTTGCTTCAAACAATTGCATATCAGGCTGCTAGTTGGAACTGCGTATTTTTTTTATCACCTCTCCAGACAGGTATAGACTTCACTGATGGGTAATAGCTCACTTTGACCAGCAGGTGGAGACTGAGACCAAACTTTGGTTGTAGTACTAAATAGTTGCATCCCCTTTAGGAAACCAATCTTTGCTCATTCTCTCAGCAGGTGAAGGTGAACTGTGCCAGTTTCCCCTTATTTAGGGCTGTTAGAATTTGTATAGCGCTCCTTGTCCCCGTTCTTGTGCCGGACTGAGCTTGGGGGCACCCTGTTTGGGGGTCCGTCCATCCTCAGGGGTGTCACATTCAATGGGTCATGAGTTGAGTTGTCCTCTCCCTTTTCTCCACTTCCCCATATTTTTGTAGAGGTGCTTCAGCTGTAAGCCTTACCACCGATACAAGCAAGGCATATAGCTTAGAGAGCCAATGGAGTCTGTTTTGACAAAAAATATCCTGAGGCAGTGCTGGTCACGTATTGCGCAATGAGCACTTTTAAAGAGAAAAAGTGCTCATTGTGCTCCAGACACGAGGCAGCCGCGGTTGGCCTGTGCAGGCTGCCGTAAAGGGGAATCCTCGGTTGCCGGCGTCCGTGGATTCCCTTCATGAGTGCCTCACATGCCAGCAGCTGAAGCTCGGGCTTCCCTTACCGCCCACACAGGGATTCCCCTAGCCAACAGGGAAATAAGGTTTCCATTGCCGCCAATGATACTGAGGACTTCCTTACCACTGCTGCCGGCTTGCCTGCTTTAGCAGCTGGGGCGATTCAGGCCTTTCAGCTGCTATAGGCCTTGGGGGGGTTCCATTTTTGGCAGGCTCGGCTCTGATTTTGGCAGGAAGCACCTCAACCTTGTCTGTAGCCTCAGGTTATCTTCCCCCTGTATTGGAGAGACAGGCAGGTTTCTGCTGAGTCCCCTGCTGTGGTAGGAAGTCCCAGGGGGTTTTTCCCTCTGATTTTGTTTTTGCCTTGTGTAAGGCTTATTTTCAGGTGGTTGGAGGTCCTGCTTCCGTCTCGGGATTTTTCCCTCGACTGCCATCCGGTTCGGCCCCCCCCTCCCCCCCCAGCACCAGTTGCATCCCCATTTCCTCTCTCGTCCAAGTGGCCGAAGGTCTCTTGGAACGACAATTTCAAGTTTATTTAAAATTTCTTATACCGTCTAATCAGAATTCTAGGCAGTGTACAATAATAATAGAATATACAAAGTATAAATGTAAAACTAGGCTATAAAATTAACAATGAAAGACATGATTAAGGATTGTTAGTACAACAAATAACTTAAACCATGAATGAATATAAACAAGAGGGAGAAGGGGAAGAACTACAATATTTGGAGAAAAGAAAACAAAGAAGGGGCAAACAATAGGCAGGGGAAGACTAAAATGGAAGAGAGTTATTTAGCCCTTAAAAGGACAATTGCATATGAAGAGCAGTTTTCTTTTGCTGAGGACCTGGACCTTATGGGAGACCTCCAGGATCCAAACGGGGGACATATGCCGTTAGTGGCGGCTTTGTGGTTCCATTAGTTGGCAAGGATGCATCCGTGGTGCGCATTTTTCAGTGGGAAGAGCTCCTGGAGCTTATTTTTCAGGTCTCCTCACAGTTGCGTTTCGAAGAAGCCATGAAGGAGGCTCCCACATGTGGTGGACCCTCTGCTTAGGGGGATCTGCTCTGCATCCCCGCTCTTTTCCTATGCATCAGGATATTAGGGATATTGTTCCTGCACAGTGGAAAGTGTCAGAGATGCCCTTTCGCTTTGCGCGTTCTATGGCCCGCCTGTATCCCATCCCGGAGGGGGATAGGGATACCTTGAAGTCACCCATGGTGTCGCGGTGGTCTCCGCCATCGTGAAGCGGCATACTGTGCCCATTGAGGGTGGCTCAGCCTTACAGGACTCTGAGGAGTGTAGGTTAGAGTCTCTTCTTAAAC
The DNA here is from genome assembly GCF_902459505.1 of Geotrypetes seraphini. Taxonomy (NCBI): domain Eukaryota; kingdom Metazoa; phylum Chordata; class Amphibia; order Gymnophiona; family Dermophiidae; genus Geotrypetes; species Geotrypetes seraphini. The sequence continues at coordinate 300,102,612 of NC_047086.1, forward strand.
AGAATTTTGATGTCTCTGCCTTAGCAGTTCACCAGGCAATATGTGATGGTCTGGTGGCTTGGGCCTGTTTTCAGTGGACCGAGCATGTCCTTGACTGTGAGTCTGATGACTGGTCCTTGGTGGATCAGGAAGTAGCCTAAATTGAGATGAGTGCCTCTATCTCTCTGATGCTTTGTATGACCTGTTGCTAGCATCCATGGCGCTTGGGGTGGCCACTCGTTCCTTGTGGCTTCAGACTTGGTCAGCGGATGTGGCATCCAAGGCTAAGCTGACAAAATCTCCCTTTCAGGGGTCTTTTTTGGCGAAGATTTGGAGTCCTTGTGGCTTCAGACTTGGTCAGCGGATGTGGCATCCAAGGCTAAGCTGACAAAATCTCCCTTTCAGAGGTCTTTTTTGATGAAGATTTGGACAAGTTGGTCCAGACCTTGACTGACTCTAAGGTGCCCCATCTAAATTTAATCTCTCTGCTTTGGCCTTTTCTTCCCTGAGAGCCCCTTTTATCCCTCAATCATCTAGCGATTCAACAGATTCTCTTCCCAGCTTTTTGTTTTTAATATACCTAAAAAAGTTTTTACTGTGTGTTTTTGCTTCCTGCGCAATCTTCTTTTCAAGGTCTCTTTGCCTTTCTTATTTGTGCCTTGCATTTGACTTGACATTCCTTGTGCTATTTACAATTATTTTTAGTTGGATCCTTTCTCCACTTTCTGAAGGATTCTCTTTTAGCTCTGCTAATGTAGCCTACTAATTGGCTCAAACAGGTAGGTATTTCTGTATGCTGGATTTTCTCCTGTCCAACAAGTTTGAAGAGTGATAACCTAACTCTCTATTGCAAAGGCCAAATAAGAGCCTGTGAGAGCTATATAAGTGCTACTGCTGGTTACTATCAGGTAAGTGACTTGTTTGGTTCCACCTTGTTTGAGAGTATGTTTCTATTGGCATTGATTTTTTTTTGCAATTTAATTGTTGCAGAGCAGAATAAGAGAGTATCCCACCTCCTTATTTCTTCTATTCTGCTAAATGTCAACTGCTTGGGTATGAACTGAGGAGCTACAGCACAGCCCTGTGGTGCATATGAAAGAGCTGAGAAAAAATATATATAGATTCCTTCAACACAACTCACAACAAGATGTGAATAATCCACTAGTTCAAGATTCGTATGCCTTTCTACTAGAAAGATTATCGGGGTAAGAACCTATTATCCCAGGACAAGCAGGCAGCATATTCTCACATGTGGGTGACATCATCCACGGAGCCCTGGTATGGATAGCTTTAAAAGTGCATCACCACTTTAAGAACTTAAGAAAGTTTGCAAACTGCCCGCACCACACATGAACAAGTGCCTTTCTACTCGAAGCAGGCTCACAGTACCTCAGTTCTTAGCTTTCTGCGGAGCTAAGAAATCGTGTTTGTTAACACTGTTTAAATTTTGTGTATTTTGTCTTCTAGCTTACACGTATATTTGAGGAGTGGTGTGCTGCGTGTGGAGTGGTCTCTTCGTGCTTCCCTGCCTAACATGATGGCCTGGATAGGAGACTGGCTTGATCTTCTCTCAGGGTTCAGCTTGCAGCCTAGTCAGCCTTTCATGGGTTGTTGACAGGTCAGCGTTTGACTGCCATTCCTGATGTGCTTCGTTTCTTGGGGGCGGCCAAATTGCTCAAGCCTCCCGTACGATCCTCTGTTCCATCTTGGGATCTGAATCTGGTTCTTTCAGTGCTAGTGCGCCCTCCCTTTGAGTGCCTTATCTTTGAGGGACCTAACTCTTAAAGCGGTCTTTGTGGTGGCCATTACTTCTGCTAGCCATGTTTCTGAGCTGCAGGCTTTCTCTTGTACGGCTCCCTTGGAATTTTCTAGAGAGCAAGTTGTCTTGAGCCCTGTTCCTTCCTTTCTGCCTCAGGTAGTTTTCTCCTTTTTATGTCAATCAGGCAGTGGTCCTCCTGGTGTTGGGTAGTCGGGAGGGCTCTTCTGAGCAGAAGCAGTTGTGCAAGTTAGATGTCAGTCGGGTTCTTCGCTCTTATGTGCAGAGGACCCAGGAGATCAGGAAATCAGATCATCTCTTTGTCCTTCTAGTGAGTCTTCGTATGGGGGATGGCGCTTCTAAGACTACTATTGTGCGCTGGATCAAGGAGACTATTGCTTCCACTTATCTTCTGAAGCAGAAGTCTGTTCCAGAATTCTTAGGCTCATTCCACTAGGGGTCAGGCAGCTTCTTGGGCTGAGTCTTCGCTCGTGCCTCCAGTGGACATTTGTAAGGCTGAGGTTTGGTCTTCTTGCATTCTTTTGTCAGACACTACCGGGTAGATGTTCAGGTGCGTTGGGACGTGGTGTTTGGTGAGCAAGGCAGATATTGGGTTGTATCAATAGAAGTTTCATCAGCCGAAAGCCTGAAGTCATAATGCCGTTGTACAGGGCCATGGTGAGACCTCATCTGGAGTACTGTGTGCAATTCTGGAGGCCACATTACAGTAAAGATGTGCGCAGAATTGAATCGGTTCAATGGACGGCCACCAGGATGATCTCGGGGCTCAAGGGTCTCTCGTACGAAGAGAGACTGAACAAATTGCAGCTCTACACTCTTGAGGAACGTAGGGAGAGGGGAGACATGATCGAAACATTTAAGCACCTCACGGGACGTGTCGAAGTGGAAGATGATATTTTCTTTCTCAAGGGACCCTCGGCCACAAGAGGGCACCCGCTCAAACTCAGGGGCGGAAAATTTCATGGCGACACCAGAAAGTATTTCTTCACAGAGAGAGTGGTTGATCATTGGAACAAGCTTCCAGTGCAGGTGATCGAGGCAGACAGCGTGCCAGACTTTAAGAATAAATGGGATACCCATATGGGATCCCTACGAGGGTCAAGATAAGGAAATTTGGTCATTAGGGCATAGACAGGGGGTGGGTAAGCAGAGTGGGCAGACTTGATGGGCTGTAGCCCTTTTCTGCCGTCATCTTCTATGTTTCTATTCTGGTGTCAGCCCTTTGGGGGTCCCACCCATGATGGGGACTGATTTGGTACGTCCCACTCATAAAGATTAACCTCTACTGGTCTGGAAAGTGTTAAAGAAGGAGAAATTAGATTCTTACCTGCTAATTTACTTTCTTTTAGCTTCTCCACAACATTAGAGGTTCCCACCCTATCTGTTGTGGCTGTTGCACAGGCAGTTTTATTTTTTGCTGCAAGTTCTAGTATTTATCTAGGGCTGGGGAGAATTGAACAACAGCGGCTGTGGCTTAGCTGGTGAGCTGTGGGAACATTTTCTTACTGGTGTCTCTTTGCATTTTTCAACAGAAATTGGGTGTGTTAATTATTACTCCTGTTCAGAGTATTGTTTATTTCTGTTACCAGTTCTTTGTTCTGCTTGGCTATTCGGCAGACTAATAGGAATAGGGGAAAGTACTATTCCACAAGTTTGTTTCAGTCTTCACCTACTGGTCATGATGAGGTATATAACCCACTCTTAAAGATTAACCTCTACTGGTCTGGAGAAGCTAAAAGAAAGTAAATTAGCAGGTAAGAACCTAATTTCTCTTTATTCCAGATGGGATGGTCACTTCGGCCAAGCAGTATTACAAAATTTGTTTTCTTAATTGCCAAAATTCCCTCCACCCATTCTAGTAAGCTAGGGAGTCCCACGTGAGAATATGTTGCCTGCTTGTCCTGGGATAAAAGACAGTTACAGGTGTTATCCAAAGACAGCAGGCAGCATATTCTCACAACCCATCCACCTTCTTAGCTTGCTTATGAAACTGAGGCACCGTGAGCCTACATCGGGTGGGAAGGCACTCGTGCAAGCGCAGTGCGGACAGTTCACAAACTTTCTCAAGTTCTTAAAGTGGCAATGCACTTTTAAAGCAGTCCATACCGGGGCTCTGTGGATGATGTCACCCATGTGCCTGCTTTCCCTGGATAACGCCTGTTATGGTAAGTAACTGTTCTTTTCAGTGTGGTTGCCTTTTCTATTTTTTTCTGCAACAGTTGATGTTATATTTAGCAAAAAACAAAAAAATTAGGTTTTAGTTTGTGGTTCCTGCTTGGCTATTCGTGGACTGATCTCAAGGGGACTACACCCATCTGTGCTGGTCTGGAGGGACAAAGAAAATTAACAGGTAAGACCTAATTTCTCCTTTCTTTGTGTGTTATCAGTAGGGATGGTGTGGGAAATACTACATTTTTCATTCAGAAATTACCAAATAGCACATGCAGGTGAGTGCACCAGGTCCTTCTGATCCACCTGTTTACATGACTGGCTGGTCTGATCTGGATTCAGATTGACTGACTAGATATTCAAGAGCCAAGTCAGAACAGTAGACCGTTGTATCCACATCATGAAAATGACTAAATAGTCAAAACCAATCAACTCATTTCCTACCAACAAAAATAACCTTTAGATGCTAAGGAAATGGTTTTGAGGTCTGAGAGCCACTGGATCCTCTAGTTAACGCACATTTAACAATGGTGCTAAACCATCATTAAATGTACGCATTTTACCGCCTGATTATTAACAGTTTACCATGGTCTTTTCCATGCTTTCTAACAGCTTCTTATTATACTATGCAAATGTAGTACAATGAGGTCATTAATATTAAAATGACCTTTCCAGGTGATTCTCAAAAAAGGAGCAACCCTCCATTTGCGAGGCGTCGGAATCAACATGTACCGTCAGGGTCTAAGTTGTCGTAATCTTACTTTCCTGTCAGTGCCTGAACGCTGATTGACTTAGGCACTGACAGGAAAATAAAGCAGCTCAGACCCACCACCAGATTCCTACTAAATGGAGCTCAATAAAGCCTGGTAGTCTAGTGCCCCATGCTCTTGCTGTCTCCTATTGCTGCCACCCCTTGCAGAAGATTAGGAGAGATGTCCACTCCCTCCTGCCTCAGGGTCGGGGACCCCCCTCCAACATGCTCCCACCACACCAATCCTGGTGGGCTGACCTCCCCCCCCCAGGTACCCCCTCCCATTGACAGAAAGCTCCTCCCCAGATAACCCCTACCAGTTCTGGTAGACTAGTGGGCTTCCCTCCACCCCCTCTGACCTCGCATCATACATTTATTTCTTTTATTTTTTTAGAAGACTGAAAGGGAGGGATGCTCACTCCATACTGCCTCTTCAAAATGGCAGGCCTTCCCCATCCTGAGGCATTGGGGAGGGGCCTAAGGTCCTTATTGGCCTAGGCACCTAAGACCGATCTTAGGACTGTGCCTCACTGGTTGAGCAGCTGCCTCTGCACCAGAGGTGAGATCGAATCTCAGTGCTGCTGCTTGTGACCCTGGGCAAGTCATTTAATCCTCCTGTGCCCACCGCTTTGAATGTCAGCTTTGAAATGCCAGAGCGACAAAAAGGTGGTATACAAGTCCCCATTGTCTTTCCCATCCATTTCTGAATACAGTTCAAACTTCTCTTACTGACTTACAAGTGCATTGACTCTGCACACCCTCAATATCTCTCTTTACTTATCTCCTCCATGCTCCCCCACCCCCATGAACACTGTTCATCGGGTAAGTCCCTCTTACCTGTACCCTTCTCTTGCCAATTTCAGACTCCATCCCTTTTATCATGCTGGATTGTATGCCTGGAACAGACTGCCTGAGTCAATATAAACAGCTTTTTCTCTAGCAGTATTCAATTTCAAGCTAAAAGCCCACTTTTTGAGGCTGCCTTCAACTCCTAACTCCTATTCACCGTAAGATACCTATCTATGTCCATCTTATCATTCTCTTTCCAACTTCTATCTATTCCATTTCTTCTGTCCTAGATTATCTCTTCTGTTGAATATATAGTTCTGTGTATGCCTTTCAGTGCTATAGAAATGATGATTAGTAGTAATATACTTTCAATATGAATTTCCCCTGTTAGGTTTTTAATAAGTCCAAAGAGGTATGAAAGACTAGAATTTGATCAGGTACAGCTAGCAAAGTAACATTTCTTGTTTGTGTTAATTTCAGATTGGTAGATTTTTGCAAATTCCTTATAATGGGACAAGGAATTGGTTAAAGTTGTTTTACACTATTAATATCCAGTGTGCCTCAATTGTCTTTTGAGAAGCCACAGCCTGGGATGATACCAAGGCACTTGTACATAATTGGTAGCAGGGGCTGTCCTATAACGAGGCCAACTGAGGCAGTGGCTTTAGGCAGTACTGTTAAGGGAGTGGCATTTTGCTGCTTCCCAGCCAGCCTACCTGCTGGTCAGCACTCTCTGCTACACTCCTTCCTGGCATCTAATCATTTCACCCTTGTCCCCCCAAATGGCATTTTTCCTATCTTCCCCCCCCCCCCCTCGCCACACACACCTACCCCTACCTTTAATTTGTTGTAAAAGTTGCCAGGCGGCAGTAACAATTCACAGAGCTACCTTGTCGCCAATCCTGGAGTCTTATCTCCACTGCTGCCTGCCCCAGCACAAACGAAGTTGTTAGAGAGGGCAGGCCTCAATAGAGAGAAGACTCTGGGACCAGTGGCAGAGTAGCACTGTGAATTACTACCGTCATCCAGCAACTTTTACAACAAATTAAAGGTAGATGTGATGCGGGGTGGGAGGATTGGGAAAAATGCCGATTGGGGGGGGGGGGAGAAAGGTGAAAGGATTAGATGCTGGGAAGACGTGTGGCAGAGAGAGACGACCAGTAAGGAGGCTGGCTGGCAGCAAGATGCTACTCCTTTAACAGTGCCGCCTGAAGCTAGATATTGGATTCGGGAGGTAGCCCTAGAAAGAAAGCCCTTCCTGAATGTCATATTTGGGGGAGGGGTAGAAAGCAGAAATTGAGATATTGGACTTGGAGGAGGGAGTGGGAGAAGGGAGAGATGGACTCAGGAAAGGAGGAAACCATAGACTCAGGGTTGGGGTAAGGGAGGGAGGAAGAGATGTCAGATTTGGGAGATGGCGCAGCAAGAAGCCTTGCATAGAGTTGAACAGCATTGTAGACTTTATCCTGACTCTCAAGAAGACACTGAATGCTTGAGTGTTTGTAACGTCATTGGTAGATGACTACACCAAATTGTGTTTGGTTATTAGTGAAGGATGTTAAATTTCTGTTATCGACAAAAAAGTGCAGGTATTGAAGGTTCATTTAATAAAATACTGCTCTTTTTTTGTTGTTTTTTTTGCATAAAATGTCTTTATCAACGTGTCATTGCTGAGTGTGAAATATAAAAGTTATAGCTATAGTACCAAGAAATTTGCTCCATTAAGCGAAGATAGTAAATTTTAAGAAAAACAGAGTTTTATGCAATCAGTAGCTTTGAGTGATCCTACAATGGTCTATAAAAACTTTTTAAAATTATTTTTTGATCAACCATAATCAAATTCATGGGGAAAACTTCCAAGTCACAGAGTTTTTCCAACTTTAGGTTTTCTGGACAACCCTAACCCACATGTACACTACACCAATAGCCCTTATGCCTGCAGATGTCATCTTTATACAGGTGCAGTATGTTTTGGAGGGCTCACCATACAATATAAGCAGGTAACTGGGACTTTTTAATGTGATGTTCACTGCAGTACTCCCTAGCGTGCTCCTCTGCTGAGCTGTGTCTGTGTGGCCATCTGAAGCCGCAATACAATCTGGTTTCTTTCACATCTTTGGGTGGTGGGAGGGGATCAGTGACCACTGGGGGAGTAAGAAAGGGTTATATTTTAATCCTTCCAGTGGTCATCTGGTAAACTTTTTGATCCTTATTCATTTTTAAAACATTTCTAACCCCAAGGGTATAAATGATGTCATGGATGTTTTGTTAAATGTTTGAATTATTGCCACAAAACCAACCAAGTCTTAAGCCCACCCAAAATACGCCTTCAACATGCCCCCTTTGAATTTAGACAAACGGGATGAACAGCCTAGAAAGATGTCTAAAATATGGGTTTTGAAAATAGTGATTTGGATGTTTTAGCATGAAAAACATCCAAATGCCACTCTGCCAGTTTTTGGACATTTTTCTCTTTTGAAAATGGAGCCCCTTACTCTTTTTGTGTGTGTGTCAAGTTTCAGTATGCTGAGATATTGTAGCTTAGATCAGTGCCAGTGCTATGCATTCATATAGGAGGTAATTCTAAACAATGTATCAATATATAAGAACCTAGTGGACACATGCTAGTTGTGTATTCTATAAAAGAAAGTGGGCACCTACTTTCCTTTACAGAACACTGGCGTAACCAGGTATATACATGCATGTGCTTAGAAGCACCATAGAGCTGGCATAAGTGTGTGTAACTAAGTGCTGATAATACAGGTGTAAATATTTTATGAGTTATGTGTGTCCCACCCATGCTCCAGCTAGAGTCAACCTATGTGTATGGCCATGTGTATAATACACACTATTAGGGGCATAATAAAATAACTAAAACATCCAAAAAATCACCTATGTTGGCACTTGTATGTCCTAATTGCCAGAACATCCAAGTGCCTATGATCAAAACCGTTTTCCTGGACGTCTAGTGAGATGTTTCTCCCATTGTGTGTCCAGAGTTCTAGGGGGGGGGGAGAGTGTTGAGAGTCATATTATGGCTGGGCTTTGGGTTTGCTTAACTTGGATGTCTCACAGTGATAAACCTTTTCCAAGACATCTTGCTGTAACTTAGACATTTGAAGCTAGACCTGTTTTAGAAGCATCTAAGTGCCAAAAATGTACCCAAACTGACCAGATGACCACTGGATACATTCTGGTATGACCCACCCCCCACCCCCCTACTGCTCACTAACTCCCTCCAAAAATGTGAATGAAAGAGTACATACCTGTTTCTAGGACATCGGCACGTGATATGGGAAACCTAGTGTCTTAAACAACCTGGTGAATGGGCTTGTGACAGCCGAACAAACAGTGGAAATGTTCAAAGAAAATAAGTAAGCTGGTGTGCCTCATGACTCTGCATTATTCACTCAATAACTCATTTTGCTCAATGACTCGACTTGTACATGTTTCGGCCCAACCAGCTGCATCATGAGTCTTATGCTCAGTAGAAGCACCAATAGGGCATTTGGCTCACTCTATGTGACAAAACATGTGAAAAGCTTATACAAAGTTCCAATGAAGAAGCTCAGAAGAATCCTCAGCGGTGGTGAGAAATTTTGTTTTTTCATCTGTGATTGACTTGTGGAGGTGATTTACCTGTTTTGTACAGATGGGCTTATGGACCATTGAGAGAGGGACCCAGGCTCTTAAGGTATTCTAACCATAACATCTATGGTGTTAAGTATAAGCCTATCAAAATCACACCATACTGCTATATAGGTACCACCCAAAGCTAGAAGGGTTATTATGATGGTAGGTTTTAGGGGAATTTTGGAGGGCTCACCATAAATTATAAAGAGTATATGGTGAGATGTAGATCTGAAACCCTTTATGTGAAGTTCACAGCAGTGCCCTCTAAGGTGCCCCACTGCTCTGTTGTCATGTCTATGTGGCTAGGCAATTAGAATGCCCCTCCCATGTCTAAATGATGTTGATGTGGATGTTTCTATGGCTGAAAATGGCAAATAAAGTTAGATGTCCTGGTGGTCTGGATGTTTTGCGGCTAGCAGATGACTTTTTAAAAAAATTACTTTTTGGCATCTAGCGGTTCAGCTTTCAAAAATGGCTGTTTTTGTGTTTCTGATTTTGGGCATTTAGTGGGAACCATCCAAATCGGACCTAGATGGGGTTATTTTTTCAAAAATGGACCTTCACAATAGATAACACACATATTTAGAAAACAATGCAAAGGTACATGTCTGACATGTATATGCATTATACGCATTACTGGCCTGTAAATGTTAGCACTTTATAGAATTTCTTCTACAGTGCCCAGATGCAGATATTAGCAGGTAGACTACTTCACGAGCTTATCTTCTCACTAATTTTGTTTATAGCTTTAAACTTTTGTTTTGTAGTGCAATGAAATTGCATTATTTTTAAACTAATTTTTATTGTGCAATATTCCCTAGAATAAATTTTCTCTTACTTTGGTAATTTGGTCACAAAACGACAGAGAGTGTGAGAATACTACAAGGATGTGCTTATTCATCTCAACTTTTCTCATCGGCATTTTCTATGATAATCTTTTGGAGTAAGCACTTCCTGCTCCTCACCATTGCTGCCATGCTCATTAGTATTTTAGCTGTCTGACCATTGACAGGAAAGTTTGAGACTTAAGATATAGGCTACTTTTACACATGTTTTCCATTGATAAGTCTGAAGTCAATGGTTTATTTATATCTTTATGATTCACTTATCTCCAAAAACATACTCTGAAGCACCAAAGTAAAAACTATGGAATTGGTCATCCAACATGAAGCCAGAAAGAAAACCATAACACATAGTAATTGTAAAAGGATTATTATACGAATGTAAATATTGAAATCCAGAAATGATATTACAACCATACTCTGATTTATTATATGGTTTTGCTGTTATCCCTTTTTCAGTAGTAGCTCAAGGTTAGTTACATTCAGGTATTCTAGGGATTACCCAGACTCTGAAGGGCTCATAATCTAACCTGGTACCTGGGTCAATGGTGGGTTAAGTGACTAGGCTAAGATCACCGCAGATATCAGTTATTTTGCTCCTATTTGAAATCATTTTTGGAAACAACAATATGGTGCATTTTTTTATTTCAGCTAATTTAAATTACAGACAGTGTTGCATATTTCAACGTTACAAGCTGATTATCTGAATTAACAAGGACAGGTGCTCAGCATTAATGCCTGCATAACTGTAATATATCACTTTAACAATGTAACTTAACTGATTATTTTTATTAAACAAACAGCTAGTAACTCTAATTACTTTTCACAGTAACATATTGCTTTTATTAAACAAGTAAATGGTAAGTTTAACATATTACTTTTACAAAATAACTTGAGCAACACTATGGTCCGGATTCTGTAACTGGTGCTGATTTTATTAGGCACCCAAACTCAGTTAAAAATGCAGTTCAAAAAATGGTTTTAATTGAGTTTCAAGGCGCCTAAAAAATTAGTGCCCAAATCACGCCTACATAGGCATTTTAGGCTGCCCAACGCCACTATGGGTATGGCTAATGCTGGAAGTGGTTTTAGGCAGCCTAAAGTGCCTACATAGGCACGATTCATGGAAAAGATACGACACTGGAAATGTAGGCCCAGAAAACCCTGGCCTACATTTCCAGTGCCTTTCATGGAGATTTGATTCTCTATAGAGTGCTGTCATGTGATTGGCATGCAATCAGCATCCGCTTTTTAGGTGCCATACAGAGAATTCAGGCCTATGTGTTAATAATGTAATTTAATAATGGGAAAAAAAAGGAAGAATGGAGGGAAAAATAATAAACACAAGCACAAAATATCACTCCAATGCAAACTCACCAGAAAAGCCACAGAAACTAGATTAATACTTAAGCGAAAGGAAAGCCTCAAACTAATGGAGAGGGATACCCACACTCTTCCACCGAGACATCATAGGCAAAAAAACTTTCGCAAAAGTTAAATATTGGCAGGTGGGAGCATAAAAATAGCCAAGAATAACTCGTGGTGTGAAAAACCACTGATCACAAAAACAGGCCAGGCCGACGATCGTTTCGTGGCCAGTAACCACTGCATCAAGGACTTAACGCCAGCACTCCAGGCTATCGATTCGCGGATCCAAACTGCAACATTTGCATTGGAGTAATATTTTATGCTTGTGTTTAATGTAATTTAAAGCACTTTAAATAACACAAGCTCCATTTTTCTCAGTGAGGCCTATTTTACTAAGAATGCACGTAACTCACATCGTGCATTTACAGTTTACAAGTATGAATGCCTAAAACCAGAAGCCTTAATTTTAAGATTCCTTTTATCTGTTGCTTTATTTACAGGCAGGATGTAGAGCAGGTAAGCAGGTCGTTGCTTATGCAGGAATAAAAAAATTCAACCAATAGCTGATAAGTGAAAGCAGCCAAGTTCATGTTTTCTTCATTAGCTCTCTCCAGTGCAGAAAAAGAAAGGGGGCAATATTTAAAGTGGTTTAACCAGCCAGAAATGGCTTATAACTAGTTAGATCACTTGTGCAGGGGTTAACTGGTCATATTCAGTGGCACTTAACTGCTGAAAATGTCCAGTTAGTACCCAAAGCAAAACTGGCTATTTTGAGGGGCATTCCGGAGGCAGAGTCATCACATGGCAAGTGAAGTACCAATATTCAGCAGCTAACTGGCCACGCGAGCCCAGATATGGCCCAGCATTGAATTTCCAGAGATAATGCTGGCGGCGGTCAGCAAAATGCTAATTGCTGCCAGCTGACTCTTGGGTCCGGAAATAACTCCTATACAGATCAGCATTATCAACCGGATTCTGTATACGGCGTCACTATCAGCAACCACCGATCACATGTCAATCACACAAAGGCGCCGTATACAGAATTGTGCCTCCGGGCAAGATAGGTACTGGAAATGTAAGCCAGGGTTTTCTGGGACTCCATTTACGGCACCTATCTATGCTGTGAATCGTGCCTACATAGGTGCTTTCCGGCATTAGCCACGCCCACAGTGGCGTTAGGGGCGATTCTAGTGCTTTTTATTTGGGCATCGGTAGGTGCTTGGACATTGGGGGTTTTCATCGTTTCTAATGTCGTTTGTCAATTAACTTAGGTGCCTGTAGGGCAGCTACCAGTACCTAAGTTTTGGTGCCTGTTATAGACTTTCCTCTTTTATGTTAAAGGAAGAAGTGCTAATTTGCAGCCATTTAGTTACTATTTACCAGTCTTAGAAACTAGTTGAACTGCTTTGATCCACTCTGTCCGCTCAGCTGCTGTAGCAGCCTGAAGGTAATAGTGAATTTCACTTGCTGTAATAATTTCAAACAAGTTGCCTCCTACTTCAGATTTCCTGGCTGAAAAAACAATACAAAGAAAATGAGAACATTTAAGTTTTTGTTTGCTAGCCATCTATACTTTATTTATTTTTAATCTACAAGCTAGAAATCCAGTCTGGCAAACCCTATAAGAACTGCCATATTGGGACACGACTGAGGGTCCATCAAGTACAGCATCCTAATTCCAACAGTGGCAAACCCAGGTCCCAAGTACCTAGTTAGATCCCCCCAGCAAAAGTACCGTGTATTGTGATTTAGAATACCTGGGTTTGGCAGTACACATATGAGTTGGGGGTGTTTAAAGAATATGATATGTTCAGCACAGATAGATCAGCACTGATTATAGGTTTAGAGCAGTGGCCACTGCTGATTATCAATATACAGTAGTAGCACTATTCAGTCACTCTACAGTACATATAGCCTATGCAGTTTACATTAGGGCTCCTCTCTTTCTCTACTAGCTCCCTCAGTTTGTTTCAATCCTGCTTTTCTTTTTTTCCTCATAAATCTGATCTCTGTTCTTATCCTTTCTCCTCTCAGCTTTTGATTATCTTTTTCCCTTCCATGTTTGATCCTGGGCCATCTTTATCTCTTCTCTATCCCCACCACATCCTTCCTCTCCCCATCATGGATTCATTCTCCATCATCCCCTCCTTCCTCCCCCTAACCACACACACACCAACCAGTTAATTCAGAATTCATCCAGATGGTGGGGAAATATGATTGAAGACTGCAAAATCTCGAGTGGTATAGAATGGGTGCAATTGAACTGATGTTATACTCCATTAAAAATTATAAAGAAGTTACAGGGAAATACTTTTAAAACCAATATGAGGAAATTTTTTTTTTTTCACTCAGAGAATAGTTAAGCTCTGAAACATGTTGTCAGACGATGTGGTAACAGTGGTTAATGTAGCTGGTTTTAAAAAAGGTTTGGACAAGGTTCTGGAAGAAAAGTCCATAAGTCTGCTATTGACATAGACATAGGGGAAACCACTGCTTGCCCTGGGATTGGTAGCATGGAAATGTTGCAACTATTTGGGTTTTTGACAGATACTTGTGACCTGGATACTGGATTAGATGGACCATTGGTCTGACCCACTATGGCTATTCTTATGTTCTCTTCTCACGCCATCTCACTCCCAAGTGCTCAGGTATTCTGGCTCCGCCTAATCCCAGGTCAACTTCTTTTTACCTTATCTGCACCCTGCACACCTCTTTTAGGCTTGGCCCACCCAGCAGCAGTACATCCTTGTCAAGGCTGGTGTTGGAGGGGGTGTCAGCATTACATTACTATGTACTAGCTGTGTCCAGCATTCAAATAAAGGATTCTGGGATATTATATTAAACAAATCTGACCCTGGGAATGTCTGCAGATGCAGATAGACTGAATGGCCCCAGCCCATTCAATCTAACAAGAACCATTTACTTAGAATGACTCCTAAAAGACTAGAGCTTGAGATTAACAAGAACCTTTTACATCACAGGTGTCAAACTCAAGGCCCGCGGGGCAAATCTGGCCCGCCTGGTCATTTTATGTGGCCCGCGGTCCAATGCCTCCAGTTTAACCGTGTGGCCAGCTCCCTCCTCCTCCTCACAGCCGTAATGTGCATGGAGCCGGGTGAAGCGGCTCCTCGCGCATCATACACCTCATCCAGAAGCATTCCCTCTGACGTTGCGATGTCAGAGAGAAGTCTTCCGGTTCAGGTGCAGGACACACGAGGAGCCGCTGCATGCGGCTCCGTGCACACTACAGCTGTGAGGAGGAAGCTGGCCACAAGATGTCACCGGGGGGCATCAGACCACGGGCCGCATAAAACGGCCAGGTTGGAGCTGGCCAGAAGGTTAGACACCTGCCAGAGGGAGGCACAGCATGGAGGGAGGGAGACAACAAAGGTAGGGGGAATGGTTTTATTTTCAAGTTAGTGTTTGAACCATTTTAATCTGCTGTCTATCTTTTGCACTGCTCAGGAAAAAATACATTTGTTTCTTTTTCTCTGGGGGTTGCAGAATCTTGAATCTTAGGGTGTTTTAAAAAAATATATTAGTACTTTTAGTTTTTGGTCTCGTATTTGCATAGGGTTTATCTGTGTTATGGTAGGAATGAATATTGAGAAGCATGTAGTGTGTTTTGTGTAGTTTAATTTTGTGGTTAACCATTACCATCATGTGTTAATAAGATTGTATTGTGTGTGTGTGTATATGAAAAATGAAAGGAAAAAATCGTGTTATAATTAGTATTATTATGGGGGCAGGGTCTGGGACGTAGATGGGGTGGGGGTCTGGCCCACGACTTAGCCTGTGTTTTGGATTGCGGCCCCTTAATGTGATTGAGTTTGACATCCCTGTTTTACATAGTGTTGGGAAGTATCCTGCAAAGCCCTGGACCTTCAAAAGATGTAAGGACAGGTGTTTAAGGAATTCAGAGCCATTGCTTCAAACAGATAGCAACTTGTGACAGAGGAAGATACTGGAAGTTACTCAAACCTATATAGACAGGCTTCAAAACCATGTCTTCTCTTTTTTTCTTGCTTCTTCCTCTCTGCCTCTTCACACCTATAGATGTCTGGGGAAACCTGGACATGTTCTCGTTTTAGAGGACTGTCTGGGTGCCTGGATGGACTCCAAAATCCGGTAGTTTGGGTTTTGGAAAGCCCTGACTTCCCGGCCGCATCTGGATGGCCTCTGAGCATGTGCAGATGACATCACACGCATCTGCATATGCTCAGAGACCCTCCAGACATGGCCCAGAGGTCATAAAACAAAGCTGAGGCTTTGTGGGGGTAGGGCTAGAGGTTCAATGGAGTGTGGCTAGAAGTAGAACAGGGCGTTGCTAGGGGGTGGAACAGGGCAGGACTATGTGTCTGCGTTTCTCTGGACACAAATCTGGTAACCCTAATCCAGGTCAGCTGCCAGTAACACGTAGAAACTGCTACTGGCAGCCTGAAAAGAAACTGAAATGCTGCACAGGTTGGGGGTGAGGTTGGGAAGGGAGGGAAAGAGAGAGGCTGTGCTGCATGGGCTGGGAGGGAAGAGAGAGGCCCACCCATTGGCTATCTGGCTATGCCACTGGTATGTACTATTTCCCAGCAGTGCTCACTCTTTCTGAAAGACGGCACACTAATAATGGCATTGCGGCATAAATGAAAACATTCTTAAAAAATACTTGAACCAGCGGTGTAGCCATAGAATCCCCCCTCCCCTATCATACACTTTGGGCTCATGCCCCATTCCAAAACTGTAGCACCCTTGAATAGCTGGCAGAGATGCCCAAGCCCCACCCGCCAAAGAGACTGTTGCATGAAACCCTCCCTCCCTCTCCCAGTGGAGCCTCAGCAGTGAAGTCAGTGGTGTGCTTTCCAGTCACCAATGCTTGCACATGCCCAGTTTATGCATAAACTGAGCATGTGCAATGAGTTGGTGGCTGGAAAGATTAATATACTGCTTACTTTCTTGATGCTGAGGCAGCACTCTTTGGCTGGTGGAGCTTGGGCATCCCTGTTAGCAAAGGTAAGATTTTTAATATAGGGGAGGGGGGAATAAGAGAGGCATTCATGGCTTTCCCAGTCCACCCCTAGAAATGCAGATAGCTGGGGCAAATGTCCTATGTTCTCTGTGGATTCAGAGAACTCCTTTTTTTTTTTTGTTTGGCGCAATGTATGTCAAATGTTAACACAGCGTGACACAAACCTTTTGATATAGAAAATGCCATAATCATGTTTGCAAAGCTTTCCCTTACCATCTGGTGTATCTTCTATAGCAGTCACCACACAGCCTCGCAAGTGAATGGCACCAAGTGGATCCTCTCCCTATAGGAGGCCCAAATAAAGATAATCCTGATTGGTCCAAAAGTCCAGAACATCTAAATAACAGCATGACTGGTCTACATTTATTGACAAAGATGTTTATTTTAGAAGCTCTGTTTGTGTTTTGGATGTCTGAAAAATTAAAATTTAGACATCCATATTACATAGATATTCAAATACCAATTTTATAAAATCAGAATATGGATGTCTAAAACTGCTGTACATCCATATGGCAAGGGGGTGTGATCTGCCCTGGTTTTTGGATGAGACTAGGGAGAGGCCAAAAGATCGATAGCCAGCTCCATCTGAATGCCATCCCTCTAACCATCACTACCACCAAATGTTACAGTTTAGCTGATGTCCTCATGCACTCAAAGTTAAGACTCTCCTCCTGATATTCAGTGAGATTTAGCTGGCTGGGAATGGCTCCCGGCCAGCTAATTCCTGTATGGCTGGCTATTAACTGATATTCAGCAAGAGAAAGCTGGCTATCTCCTGCAGAATATCCAGCTCGCCAGCTAGCCCTGTGACTGGCTATGCTGCATGACATAGCTGGTCACCGCCAATTTTCATTGGTTGGCCAGCTAAGGCACATGAC
This sequence comes from Geotrypetes seraphini, assembly GCF_902459505.1. NCBI lineage: Eukaryota > Metazoa > Chordata > Amphibia > Gymnophiona > Dermophiidae > Geotrypetes > Geotrypetes seraphini. The sequence goes on from NC_047086.1 coordinate 300,119,818, forward strand.
CACATAGATCTGGTTTTTTTTTTTTTTTTGGCGGGTCTATCTTTGGCTGTTAGCCTTAGTCGGTCAGCCAATGAAAATCAGCTTGGCCAGCTAAATCTAAGCTGCCAAACATTGACCTGAATATTCAATGCCAGTGGCCAGATACAGCTCTAGCATTGAATATCTAGGATTGCATTCAATCGCAGGAAGTAGCTGGACTGCCTCATGTGGTCTCAGTATCAAGACCACTATCACTACTGTGTATTCAAGTGTTTTTGCTGGCATCCCATTAGAGCTGTACCAAATATTCATGTATGACTTGATTCAGTCCTACATCGAGCCCTGAATACATTATTAGGCTGAATAGTGATTTAAATTCAAATAATCTGGGTCTCTACTGTGCAAAATCCTACTGAAATGAAAACTTGTCCTCTCCCCAACATTCAGCGGTACTTAGCTGGCCAGAAACAGCTCCTGCATGCCTAAGTGCCATGTAGCTGGCGATCCGCTGATATTCAACAGGAGACAGTGGGTTCTGCATCCCCAACCCTTTATGTCATGTCTGTCTACGTTAGATTGTAAGCTCTTCTGAGCAAGGACTGTCTACTCTATTTAATGCAGAATGTACAGCGCTGCATATGCCCTTCAGTGCTATAGAAGTGTCAAATAGTAGTAATAGAATAACCAGTTTGCCAGAATGGCCAGTGATCAGCTATGTTGTGCAATATACAAAGCTGATTACCACCAATATTTAGCAGCTGGCCAGCTAAGACTAGTAGCTTGTAAAAGACAGGTCTATCTTTCCCCATTTTGCCTTAGCTGGTTAGTCACTGAATATCAGCTTGGCCATCTAAGTCCGAGCCACCAAATTTTGATCCAGATATTCAATGCTAGTGGCCGGATATGGCCCTGGCACTGAATATCAGGATTCAATGCAGACCACAGGAGGTAGCCAGGCTGCCTCCCGCAGTCTCAATATTGGGTCCTTGATCTCTGATTTCATGTTAATTCTGTTATTATTTGTTGTGTTAAAACTCAATGCCCATTATTCATATTTGGTATTTCTATTCGGCCAAATAATATTTTTCATTATTCATATTTGGCCAAATTGTAAAATATGCTATTCAGTACAGCTCTATATCCCATAGCCATGTGGCAAAATCTTTTAGTGGGCAGTTCAGTAACTAGGATGAGTTGTGACAGTACCTAATGAGATCATAATGGGGGCACTTGTGTGGAAGATTTTTGTAAACATGAAGATGTGAGTTATATGAAGATTTTTCACTTTTCTCCTGATGTAGCACCATTGAAGTTGCGAAACAGGAGTACCCTCTGTTGGGAGACCTAATATGTGACTGACATGGAGAAGGATGGAAGTCCCATGCCATAAAGATAAATGCTTCTTTCACACTGTTTTGAAAAATTTGAATTGAATATTTATTCACTCAGCTGTAGTCATCTTTATTTCAAGTTTTTTGCAGTGGCATGTTAAATTTGGTCCTCCGCGGTAGCTAGTTTCTATTGTAAACCTTGTCTTACGCTTTTGTTGTTCCTGCTGTTGTCACTGTTTAATATAACAGATTTAAATATGAAAAGCACTTTATTTTGTCATAAGAACTTTACGGATGTATGAGAAACTGTAACATCTATATGTGTGGAGATTTTTACAGACCAGTGATGATACAGACTGCTTAGGGTACTGTTAGTCCCGGCGGTCTGTGTATGAGGCCTGTTCTTTTTCCACATTTTTGTGCTTATGATTTCAATATGTATATACATTTTTTGTTGAATGAGTGAGATTCCCTGCCAAACTTACCAACAGTTTGTTTTGGTTTTTCTTTTTTGATTATACCAATATATACGACTGTTTTCTACTTTAACAATTTGACAGTTTTATAAAGTCATTTTCATGTGTACATTTCGTGTGTGTGTTTTAAATGATTTGTTTCAAAATTCTGGCCATTGTAAAAATATATGCATTGCCATAATGGTGCATGCATTGCCATTAGGTCTGTACAGGGCAGAGCTTGGACGGAGTGAGTGGAATTCACAAATATAAGCATAGATTATAAAATATACTAATTTATGCAGGAATTTAATCTAGACATTGATATTTACACCTGCAAGATAGACATAACTTTTCTAAACACATACAGGCCCTTATAGGTCTTTTTAAAATAGCACCTAAGAAGGCATCTATTTGACCTCTTAAACTAAGTGCTTTATTCTTAATTTGCTCTCAATATGCTTTAATCTCACTCAGCTATTTTAGGGCTTGGAATTTTTTCCCCGAAGCTTTACACTTCCAGCTCAATTAGACCCAAGGCAGCATTCATAAGCATTTATTTAGGAGTTTTGTTTTTTTCTAACTCTATTTTATATCACCCTTTTATTACATAACTACTCTGATCATTACAGAACCAGTCCCTGACTGGGGGTTATGAATCAGGGCTCATTATGGAACCCTGTAATTATGACCCCTACATCTGGCCACTAGATGTTAGCCTAAAGAAATGACCACAGTTTCCTCCCCCTCCCTCTGTTCTCCAGGTAGAGAATGACACGGTGGCAGAATTAATCACTGTTCCCATCCCTGCGGATAACCGCAGCAAACCATCTCCATGTCTTTCTTTAAGGAGAGAAGGAAGAATCAGAGTATGAATGGGCACAACCACTGATCCTCAAGCCTTGCATTAAAAAATGCTGGTGTAGAAGGACTGAGGTTGAGACAGACACTAAAGAATAACATGGGATGGTTTCCCGCAGGGATGGGAACGGTGATGTATTCTGTCACTGTGGCCTGACTCAATGGCTGGAGGACCTTTGCAGCTGTTTTCTTGTTCTACTTTTCAGCCTTTTCCTACCTTAGAATCATGCTGCTGAGTCACATATTTGCTTACACTGGGACTCTGGGATATTATCTAATGAAAGAAATTGTTGCACTGCAAATAGCATCATATTTAGGGAGGAAAGAGCATAGGGGCTTTTTTAATGTACTAAAACAACAATGCCACCAGCATGCAAATCCCTTTGCATTTGGAAGAAGTTGAGTGTGTTGGGTTTGTTTCATTAATGTTTTCAAAATGAAAAAGTATCATGAAGTGATAAATGAAGCTGTAATTTCATATTCTCTGTGTTGAGACTATGAGGTCCTGTTTTAAGGGGATCTGCAGATACCTATGAGCTCGCCTAAGGCAAAATTAAAGTGCATCCTTTAGCTACAGTGAGAATGGGCCATTTTCAGATAGCCAATTTACCTGGGTAAAGCATATTTTGCACAGATAAATGTCTCTGAAAATTACCCTCATATTGTATCTAGCAAGAGCTTCTCTATGTTCTTCAACAGTGTGGGTAAGAGGAATAAATCCTCTTTACTGTGCTTTTGTTAATAGATTGCCCCTAGCTAATCAGTCTTAGGGCTCCTTTTACGAAGCTGCGTTAGCGGTTTAATGCGCGTAATAATGCACGCTAAACTGCCAGCCGCGCTAGCTGATACTGCCTCCTCTTGAGCAAGCGGGGGCTAGCACATGATGAAAAGTCCCATGCGGTAAAGCCGCTAAACAGTGGCATACCTAGCATATGTGACACCCGGGGCCCATCATTTTTTGGCACACACACCCCATCTGTATGAAAAACATGAGTACCTAGGAAAAGGCAGCATCTTACATATTGCAGTGAGCAGTACATCAATACACCCATTGTAAAACTAAACAAGCCAGACTAGTACAGATCAATCCTACACCATCAATCCTAACAGAAAACCATGTCTTTCGAACACACAGACACAGAAAACACCTTCACCTAGTATGGAATATGTAATCACAAACTAACCCCTCCCCCTTTTACAAAGCTGTAGTATGGATTTTAGCCACGGTGATAACAGCTCTGATGCTCATAGAATTCTGAGCATCAGAGCTGCTACCACCACGGCTGGTGCTGAAAAACGCTCCACAGTTTTGTAAAAGGGGGGATAAAATAGAAATACATAGACAAAGGTTAAATTGATCCAGCAAGAAGCTGGACTCTGCATAAAATGCAACACCACAGAAACAGTGACACATGTCTCCTAAAGCAATAAATAAATAGAAAATTTTTGTTCTACCTTTGTCTTCTCTGGTTTCTGCTTTCCTCATCTTCTTGTTACTCTCTTCCTTCTGTCCACTGTCTGCCGTCTCTCTGCCCCTCCCTGTATGGCATCTTCTCTCCTTCTATGCCCCTTCCAGAAACTGTATGTCTCCCCCTTCCATCTCTCCTTTCACCCCCATTGGTCTGGCATCTCTCTCCTCTCCTTCCCTCTCCCACACCTCTCTTCTGCAATCCATTATTTCCCTCATTTTCCTTTTCAGTTTATTTTCTGCATCCATCTAGATTACGTTCTTACTACCCTCTCATCAATTTCCTTTTTTTACTGTCTACCTACAGCTCACCACCTCTTTCCCTTACCCCCTCCAGTATTTCCCTAACTCAATCCTTTTCCCCTATCATCTGCCCTCTTCTCGCTCCCCACTTCCATCATCTGCCCCTTCTCCCTACTTCCATCCAGCCCTCTTCTCTCTCCCCTTTCTCCCCACTTCTATCATCTGCCCCCTTCTCTCAATCTCTCCATCCACCACAGGCCCATCTTTCTCCCTCCCTCACCTTTCCGATTTTGGCAACAAGATCTGAAACCCCCCCACGATTACACTTAAGATCGGCAACAGGCCTCCTTCTACCCCTGGCATCAACAGAACTTCAGATCGGCAACGTGGTGCTCAGTCAAAAGCGGAAACAGGAAGCTGAGTTAGAGGGAAGCTTTTGACGTGAGCACTAGAGAATGGAACGGGGAAAAAATCTGTCCCCGTCACTGCACCGTCCCCTTCACCGCCCAGTCACCGCCATCCCATTCACCGCCCCGTCACCGTCCCCGCAGCATCCATACAAGCCTCAGTACTGCAATATTTAGCTTATTCCTTCCTTATAAATCAAAGTTCTGGCTGCTGAACTGGAGAAAGAGATGTTCGCTGGCAGGGCTTTGTTTATAAATTTTTATCAACACAACTAATATACTACTTTATCCTGAAGCATAAAAAAAAAAAGAAAAAGAAATATAATTTTTTTTCTGCCTTTGTTGTCTGGTTTCTGCTTTCCTCATGTTCTCATTCAATTCCTTCCATCCACTGTCTCTCTTCTCTCTGCGTCTTCCATTTGCTCTGTTACTGTGCTTCTCTCTTTCTCCCCCCTTCCAAATTGGTCTGGTACCCATCTTCTTCCTTCCGCTTCCCCCATAGTCTGGCATCTCTGTCTTCTTCCCTGCCAGCGTCTTCTCCCCACTCTCTCTTCCCCATTTCCTTTCAGCGTCCTTTCCCCCCATCTTCCCCATGTCCTGTCAGCGTCCTTCTCTCCCTTCTGTCTTCCCCATGTCCTTTCAGCGTCCTTCTCTCCACTCTGTCTTCCCCATGTGCTTTCAGCATCCTTCTCCCTCCTCTGTTTTATCCATTTCCCTTAAGCATCTTTTCCTCTCCACTCCACATTTCCTCCCTTTCTACCCCCACCACCCCTGCCCGCCTGACCGACCGACAACAGGCCCGGCCCGACAAACCTCCCTGCCCTGTTGTCGCGAGTCTAAATTACCTTCTTACAGCAGCCGAGCGTTGTAGTTGCATATGGCTGCCATAAAGGTCGTCTTTGACGCAACTTCCAGTTGCGTCAGAGATGACCTTTACGGCATCCACACGCAACTTCAATACTCCAGCTGCTGTAAGAAGGTAATTTAGACTTGCGGCTACAGGGCAGGGAGGTTTGTCAGACCGGGCCTGTTGTCGGGCGGGCGGGCGGAGGGAAACACCACGAAGGTAAAGGGACCTGTCCGGCTGTGCATCCCCCCTAAGGCTGCACCCGGGGCGGATCTGCCCCCGCCCCCCCTTGGTACGCCACTGCCGCTAATGTGGCTTCGTAAAAGGAGCCTTTAGTTTTGCTTTGCAACTATTTAGATGAGCATGTATTTCTGCAGTGAATCTTACCCCAGCAGGATCATAGTAGTGCATGTATGCTGGATCATCCCGCAGAACAAACTTTCTGACTTTCCAATTTTTCCTCCGATGCCCCTGTGAAAATAAGTGAAACGATAATCAGATTTTCTTGTTTCTTGTATATATCTAAAGAAAGCCAAACAGAGCTATGAAGAGCAACAAATCATTAGGCTTCAAAATTTTCAGGTGTGTATTGACTGTGGCTATTAACTGCCATGGAATAAAAAAGGCTGACACAATGGTGTCTGAAGTCTTTAGCAAACTTTCAGCTGTGTTCCCTCCTACCCCAAGCCCACCAAGAGATGGCTCCATGCCTTCCCCCACTATGTCCAGCAGCTGTCCTTCCCTTTCATAGCTCCCTTTCCTCGATGTCATAGAAACACAGAAACATGATGGCAGAAAAAGGCCAAATGGCCCATCCAGTCTGCCCATCCGCAGTAACTATTATCTATCCTTCTCTCTAAGAGATTCCACATGCCTATCCCAGGTTTTCTTGAATTCAGACAGTCTCTGTCTCCACCACTTCCTTCTGTCGAGTCGTTGAATGTTTTATTGAAGAAATAAAGGGTATTCAAGAAACACACTGAGTTCACCAGTCTTCTTTGGACTTTTCCACTCCTTAGCGTTTGTGTTTTGTGTTTGTGGATTTGACTCTCCTGTGCTATACTACTTATGTTCTAAATACCAGTAATCACACTGACCCGTGTTGGGCTGTGTAGGACAAAGGCTGAATTGAATTGCACTCTGGAATAAACCGAACTACAAGAACACTCGCAACTAATATTAATACCAAAAGGCTTTATTCACAAGGATAAAATATAGACATGAATGTAACAGAACAAAATATATATTATAATAAAAATTCTTTAAATGCTAAAATGAACACTAGTCAGGTATCAATTGGAATAAAAACACACTTGTCCTATGGCAACTGCTCCCTGTGTCCCAACAACATTAGTGATTACAGATCTTGACTTATACAATCTAGGCAGTTTAAAACATACCTTAAAACATTTTTATTCAAAGACGCCTATCTAAATTCCAATTAAGAACCCAAAAAAAGGGAAAATAAAAACTAATAAATAGTGAAACACTTTCAACAAGCAACATTCCCCTTCCCCTCTTGTTTTATCTCTCCCCTTTCTCCTTCCTTTTATTTTTTTTTTATTTACGTAATGTAATTAAAAATCTTTCTCTCCCCCTTTTCCCTCTCGTCACCTACCCTTCTCAATTAGGTCCTTGTCTTGGCCTCAATCCCTCCATTTTTTTAAAATTTCAATTTATTATTTTCTTTAAGCAATTTTAAATATTTTCTGAACAGATACTTGTGATGGTCGGTATATCAAGCTATAAATAAACATGAAACTTGAAACTTGACCACCCCAGGTGCCATCTTCACAGGAGGGGCCAGGGCCTCTTCTCCTCTCTGCCCCATCGTATTCCTCTTCCACCTGCTGCTTGAGCCGGCCTTGGTTCCCTTCTGAAATCATTCCCTGGTTGTGGGGCCTGGACTTGATATCAGAAGAGAGCCAAGGCTGGTGCGAGTAGCAGGCGGAAGATGCTGCTTGCGCTAGGGAACTTTTCAAGAGGTATGCAGGGCTGCAGAAGGCGCTCAAGTGGCGGGAAAGAGTGGGGGGCGCAAGGCATGGGAGGGAAGCGTGGGAGAGTGCACGGTGCGGCAATGCTGGACGCCACTGCCCTGGGTGCCATCCTCCCTCTCTACACCATTGAATGTAAATCTCTTCCTTCTTTAAGACAACTGGAACAGCAGATACGGTATTTGCCTTGCCACAGGTGGTGCTCACTCTTGATCTTTAGCTGTTGCTGAAGATCTGACACTCTGAAGTATTCTGATGATGATCAGATGAGATGAAGAAGAAGTAGGCCAGGATGGTTATCTCTTGCCACAGCAATGTCTTGATATTATCATGATAGGTAATTGGCTTGGGCACTTTTATTGTGACTAAAGAAACCATCTTACAATATTACAGTACTCCCCCAAAATTCACAGGGGTTCTGTTCAAAATGTAACTTTTAGCTCCACTGTAATTGTTTTTGTAGCCCTCATTTCTAATTTATTAGTATGGTAAACTGCTTAACACTCACATACAAGCAATATATCAAATGTAATAAATCCAAACTAATTAAAAAAACTAGTTAGCTGGGTAGGCGCCTACCATTTCGAGGTAGACATCTACTCTGAGGCGCCTACCAGAAAGTAGGTGTGGTTAGGGGGCAATTCTGGGTGAACTTTGAGCAGGGTTTGATTTAGGTGCCTAACTTAGGCGCACTCATTTAGGCCATGAAATAGAGTGAATAAATGGAGTGCGCCTAAGGTTTCAACGCCTACCGGTATCTAAGACTACTTAGGCGCCATTAGGTGCGATTCTGTCAATGGAGCCTATAGGATGATTGACAATTGCGCTTAACAATACCTACAAGTATTGTGCCATTTATAGAATCAGAGCCATAATGTCCAGACAAAGTAGAAAAAAAATGCTTTATTTTGAATTTATTAACTGGAATATGTTAATAGCTAATTTGGTGGACAGGCACCAAATTTTTTCCTCACCTGAATGCAAAATAGAAACACCTGAGCCGGTGGGAATCCCCAAGCCCTGCCAACTGAAAACCTTCTCCTCCAGTCTGGCAGCCAGAAATCTCTAGCTCTGCAACTAGTGGCAGTATCCCTGAGTTGTCACTGCTGCCCCCCACCCCCACCCCAACACCAAGCATGTTTGGTTTCCATGCATGCATGAAAGCCAAGCAGATGTGGGGTGGGGGGCAGCAGCAGCTCGGAAACACTGCTGTCATTTGCAGAACTTGAGGAGCTCTGGTTGCTGGACCTGAGGAGAGGGAGGAGGTGGTCATCAGCTGGTGAGGCTTGGGGGATCCCATCAGCTACAGCAAGGGAGATATTAGATATAGAGAAACATGATGGCAGATAAAGGCCAATTGGCCCATCCAGTCTGCCCGTCCGCAGCATCCACTATCTCCTCCTCTCCCTAAGAGATCCCATGTTCCTGTGCCATGCTTTCTTGAATTCAGAAACAGTCTTTGTCTCCACCATATCTACCGGGAGACTATTCCCTACGCCCTATCTGTAAAAATTTTGCTTGGTGAGAAAAACATCCATCTGTACTTTGACACATTTTGGATTTTTTTTTCTCTTTTGAAAATGAGCCCCATTGCCATCTGTGTCTTGGTCTGTATGCCAGTTGCAGTGAAAATTATTTGTTTTGCATGCTGACCACTTAGCTAACTAACAACAAATGGCCATTGTAAAATCTGCTAATTGGGGTTCAGAGATGCCTGGTTGAATTTGTTTGACTTAGGGGCTTGAAGAAGCTGGAAAACACTGCCTTACAAAATGAAAAAAATACTGAACTAGTTATTTCAGTAGTAGCCTTTCTGGAACAATAGTTGTACCATGTATACGGAAAAAAAATGACTGGTAGGCTCTGTTTACCGGTTGGTGACCTAAGATCAATATTCCAGCATACAACAAGCTTAGTTTATTCATTCATGTTGCAAATTAGTTTCCTTCTTGCATTTTTGAATTTTTTTTTTCTCCTTATCAATGTTATCATTTGCCATCAGGAACAAAACAGTAAATTATTTGTAGCAGCCCGCAATCTCCCAGCCACCAGCAAATATTAAATGTTAGATGCCATTACAATGAGCGTCAGTTCGAGGATTTATATTTCTGGCTGGTTTCCTTCAAGGGCATTTCACATGGGTATACCAGAGGCCACAAATTAGAAGTCATAAAAGATTATTTTGTTCTAGTAACGTCATTAGTGTTAACAGATTGGTTATTGCTTTGTTATGAACACTAAGGGCTCCTTTACAAAGCCGTGCTAGCGGTTTTAGCGCACGCACCGGATTAGCGCAGGTTAGCTGAAAATCTACCGCTTGCTCAAAAGGAGGCGGTTGCAGCTAGCACGTGCGTTAAGGCCCTAGCACGGCTTTGTAAAAGGTCCCCTAGATGTAGGCAATTGCATTACTAAACCACACCAGTGCTTTCATAAAATCATTAAAATGATCCCAGGTGGAATGTAATGACTTTCATTTCAATTAATAGTTAATTGTAAACTGCATATTGGAAACAAATAAACCTGCCCCAAGCGTGGACATAATAACTAAAAATAATTAAAACACAAAATAGACACAAACACCAAAATAGACAGAAACAAAAACATAGAAAAAAGTACCTGTGCTATTAGAGACAAATCCTAAATGAATGTACACTTCTCCCTCCGTATTCGCGGGGATTAGGGGCAGAGCCAGCCCGTGAATAACTTTTGGGCTGACTCTGATCCACCCCCCTCCTCCCGGACCTTACCTGGTAGTCTAGTGGTGACATGGGGCAGAAGCGATCTTCCTACACTCCTGCCCTGTGCAAAGCCATCATCAAAATGGCTACCGTGAGTTCCCATTGTCTCGAGACTACAACGGGAACTCACAGCAGCCATTTTGATGACAGCTTTGCACAGGACAGGAGCATAGGAAAATTGCTCCTGCCCCGCGTCACCACTAGACCACAGGTAAGGTCCGTGCACGGCCAGGCGGTCGGCGTGCAGCATGATGTGGCAAGTGGCGTTGCGGACCTCCAACTGCACGTTCAGGGGCTTGAGGTGTGGGGGCAACTGGAGCTGTGTCCACCGGTCCACAGGCTCTCCTCCACCATCACGGGCTGGCTCGCATCGGGCTTAAGGTGCAGAGACGGCAGAAGGGTGCAGGTCTGGAGTGAGGAACAGGGCACCTTCTCCTCCAGATCATCCTGTAACTTTGATCACTGCCTGAGCTCTCCGGCTGCTTGTCCATTTAGGAAGATCGCTCCTAGTAAGGTCTGGGGAGGTCGGGGATGGAGCGATTCAGTAGGGGAGGGGGGGTCCGGGCCAAAAATATCACAGATACCGAAACCACGAATACGCAGGGAGGAGTGTAACTTATTTATTATTAATAGTCATTTTGTATCATAGTATTTCAATAAATGCACACATACAGAAAACCTCACTTACCTGTTTTAACAAACACCCCTGTTTGACCACTGTGCCCCGGAATTCTTCTTTTAGGATTACTTCCTCATCACTGGAATTTCCATCACAGAAGAATCCACTGTCTGGCTGTTTAAACAAGAGCAATTGATTACAGTTACCAAACCATGGAGAGTTGTGATATGTTACAGAGCAATTTTTAAAACATTTTGCACATGAACCAACTGTCTTGGTGGCTAACCAAGTATTGTCCTGCAGCCAAGCTTTTAATACTGTAATTCATCAGTATACCATCCAACAAACAATATCCTACAAAACTTCAATCATTTTAGGTTTTCAGAAGTGCCAATATTAGCCAAGGGGATAGACTTAGTAGATAAGGACAGGTTGTTCACCCTCTCCAAGGTAGGGAGAACGAGAGGGCACTTTCTAAAGTTGAAAGGGGATAGATTCCATACAAATGTAAGGAAGTTCTTCTTCACCCAGAGAGTGGTAGAAATCTGGAAAACTCTTCCAGAGGCTGTTATAGGGGAAAACACCCTCCAGGGATTCAAGACAAAGTTAGACAAGTTCCTGCTGAACAAGAACATCGCTCAGTGGCGTACCTAGGGTATGTGGCACCCGGGGCCCATCATTTTTTGACACCCCCCCATGTAAAAAAATATTTTTTGTAATGACCATGAAACGAAATAAATGGTCAGAATAGAAACAGGCAGTGAAAATTTTCTTTTATTGAACCTCATATATGTAACCATTATTCCAAACATAACATAACATAATTTATGTCTGAATTGTCATGACATCAAAAGTACATATGGAGTAGTTGCAGGTGATGCTTGGGACAGTTCTGATTGTGTTAGTTCGTTTTTATGTGTTTTTTGAATAGAAGGGTTTTTATTTCTTTTTGAAGGTTTTGTAGTCTGTGGTCGAGGTCAATAGGTTGTAGAGTTGGGGGTCGAGTGTTGCAGCTCGAATGGCTAGGAGGTTGTCGAACAGTTTTTTTCTTTTGACTTTTTTGGTTGGAAGGTGTGTGAATGGTGCATGAGTTCTCTATGTCTGGTTGAGGTGGATTGAATTATTTAGCTGAAGAAATTAGTTACCCCCTCATTCCACACACATTAATTCTCTTCCATTTTTGTTCCCATTATAAAAAACACTGATAAGTTCCCAGAAAAAAAAATACATTAAAATAAGAAGTGAAAACAAAGGCCCCTACAGATGAGAACATAACATAAGAATAGCCTAACTGGGTCAGACCAATGGTCCATCATGCCCAGTAGCCCATTCTCATGGTAGCCAATCCAGGTCACTAATACCTGGTCAAAACCCAAAGAGTAGCAACATTCCATGCTAACGATCCAGGGCAAGCAGACACATCCCCCATATCTTAATAACAGATTATGGACTTTTCCTCCAGGAATTTGTCCAAATCTTTCTTAAAACCAGCTACACTATCTGCTTTTACCATAACTTCTGGCCACTTCATTTTTAAGTTTAGATCTTTCCTTCCAAACAGAGACCTTGCTAGATGTCAAATACAGCACAAGGTAACTTCACACGGACTTAGCTGTGCAGGAAATGTGAATCTCCTCATATACCCACCATATAGTGCAAAGGTCTGGTTTTTTCTTTCGATCACTATATTGTCTAATGCCACACAAGCAGCGCTGTTACAAACATATTCTGTAGGTCAATGCTAAGGTTAACAAAGTTTCCTTCCTTGGACCAGAAGGAGATACTGACAAACCACTGAAAGAGATCCCAAAACAACACCCAAAGACCCACTCAGTATGTGAACCAGTTGAGTGGAGTGGACTAACTGGGGGGGGGAGGTGGAAATGGGTCCGGAGTTTGCTCAGCAGAATTTCCCAGACCACCTCTTCCTCTCAACACATTGACACGCTGCTGCCGCCACCACCACTAGAAACACCTTACCGAGTTGGCCAGCAATGCTATAAACTTTATAAAACACATTATTATATTTTCTTATAAAGCACATATTTTAACTGAACTCTCTGACATCCTCAGCCTTTCCATTCACAAAAATAGAAGGAAGAAAAGTTTCCATTTCCTGCTGTCTCATGTCCCCGGCCTATACAATATTTTTCTTCTGCAGACCCTTCAAAAGTCTGACCAAATCCTCGTTTCACTTGCATTATAAAGTACTGAGGTTGCCATCTCTCCCCAATCCCAGGTCCTAAAGTCTAAGACAGTAGCGCAAACTAGTGCTGCCAGATTCAGGAAAAAAAATTTTGATTCGATTCAGCCTATTGAATTGGTTTATTGATTCGATTTTCCTGCCCAATTGGGTGTTTTTTTCAAACATCCTGGTGGGTTTATTTTATAGCTTTTTCACCCCCCTTTGGCTTCTCCTAACCACACTGACGCTGTGGTGTAAATAAAATAAAGAAACAAAAAGGACCTTTCCTCTCTCTGTTAAATCCTAGCTCACGTTTGCAGTCTAACACCAGCTCTGGCAGGATACACATTTCAAATCTGATATATTGTAATCACAAAACAGAAAATAAAATTAGTTTTTCTACCTTTTGTTGTCTGGTTATTTTTCAAATCTTGTTGGTCCAAGGCTCTGGTTGTCTTCTGATAACTTGCTTGCCAGGGTCTCCTTCTTTCTTCTTTCTCCGTGCTAACCATCCATCTGCCATCTCTGTCCTCCCCTTCCGTTTCCCTTCCCTCCCCCGGATGTCTGGCATCTTTCCTTTTTTTCGTCTCCCTCCACAGATCCACCTTTTCTTAACTACCCTTTCATCCAGCAGCTCTCCCTCCTTCCCTACCACCCCAGGGTACACCATCTCTCCCTTTCTTTTCCTAACTACCCTCCTAACCAATATCTCTATCCCCCCCTCCACACCATCCCTTGTGTCCAACTTCTCTCCCTTTTTGTTCCTTCCCTCCTTATAACCCATGGTCCATCATCTTTCTCCCTCTCCTCTATTTTCAGACCCATTATTTCTTCCCACCCAAAGTCCGGCATATGCACGTCTCTTTGAACCCATCCCCTTTCCCTCCGTGTACTTCTACACCAGGGCCCCCCTCCCCTGAAGGCCTGTCCCCCCTTAAAGGTCTGCATCCCATCCCTGAAGGCCTGTCCCCCCCCCTTGAAAACCTGCACCCCCCGAAGGCCTGTCCCCCCTTGAAGGCCTGCCGGCCTGTTCCTCTTGAAGGCCTGTCCCCCCCCCACTTGAAGGCCTGCCTGCCCTCCCCCTAGAAGGCCTGCATGCCTGTCCCCCCCAAAGGCCTGTCCCCCTGAAGGCCTGTCTCCCTCCCCCCACAAGGCCTGCCTGCCCGCCCCACAATGAAGGCCTGCTGCTCCGCCCCCAAGGACCACTCGCCCCCACCACCACCATGACGGACTGCTCATCCCCCCGGCCTCCCCTGGGGAAACAGCCTGCACAAGATCGCGATGCCAGCGATCTTTGCCTGCTTCGGCTGTTTCCTCTGCCGTGGTCCCGCCCCTCCTCTGACGTCAGAGGATGAGCGGGACCGCGGCAAAGGAAACAGCCGAAGCAGGCAAAGATCGCTGGTATCGCGATCTTGTGCAGGCTGTTTCCAGACGCGACACCCGGCGCAGGGGGGGAACCGGACTGGGAGCACCCCCTCAGGGCTTGCACCCGGGGTGGACCCCCCCCTTTAGTACGCCACTGCCTCCTTGTATCCCTTGATAAGCTTAAGTCACTCAATCATTCTCAATCTCCCCCTCTGCTGTGGAGGTCATATATCCACTCATCAAGAATGGTCTGAGAGACTCAAACACAGAAAATTAGCAGGTAAGAGACAATTTCTTCTTCTAACACTGCCAACAGTGGCAGGCACCAATATACACACACTGCCTGCAACTTTCCTGAAGAAGTTCCCTCTGATACATCCTGCCTTGCTGGAAACAGGAAGGTGTTGCATCCATCTTGTGTGACTCGCTGCCTGCCACTGCGAGCAGTGCTTAGATTAGAAGTAAATGCAAGGCCTCCCCTGGGGAAACAGCCTGCACAAGATCACGATGCCAGCGATCTTTGCCTGCTTCGGCTGTTTCCTCCGCCGCGGTCCCGCCCCTCCTCTGGCGTCAGAGGAGGGGCGGGACCGTGGCGGAGGAAACAGCTGAAGCAGGCAAAGATCGCTGGCATCGCGATCTTGTGCAGGCTGTTTCCAGACGCGACACCCGGCGCAGGGGGGGAACCGGACCGTGAGCACCCCCTCAGAGCTTGCACCCGGGGTGGATCGCCCCCACCCCCCCTTAGCTGTTCTTAGTGCTTTAAGTGCTTCGTGCTAAATTAAAAAAATTTTCTCTATATAAAAGCTTTTTACTTATTTTTTGTTGTTGTTTTTTGCTTTATTGGTCATATCGGGAAGGGACCTGTCACTCTGACATGTTTCGCCCGAAGGATGTATCAAGAAAAGTCCCCCCTATAGAACATAAGAATTGACGCTGTTGAGTCAGACCAGTGGTCCATCATGCCCAGCAGTCCGCTCACATGGTGGCCTTCTGGTCAAAGACCAGCACCCTAACTGCATACGCTGATAGGGTGCTGGTCTTTGACCAGAAGGCCACCATGTGAGCGGACTGCTGGGCATGATGGACCACTGGTCTGACTCAACAGTGTCAATTCTTATGTTCTATAGGGGGGACTTTTCTTGATACAGCCTTCGGGCGAAACATGTCAGAGTGACAGGTCCCTTCCCGATATGACCAATAAAGCAAAAAACAACAACAAAAAATAAGTTAAAAGCTTTTATATAGAGAAAATTTTTTTAATTTAGCACGAAGCACTTAAAGCACTAAGAACACTTTATACAAAAAAATATAAACAAATCTAATGAGGAGGCCAGTGCCAAAACAGTATTTTAGCCATTGAAAACACTTGGCTAATACTGGCACTTCTGAAGACCTAAGAAGAAAATTAAAAAATGATTGAAGTTTTGTAGGATACTGTTTGTTGGCAGCTAACCAGTCATTTTCAGCGAGAACTAACCAGTTATCCAAGCTGAAAATCACTGGCTAGCACCAAATTTCTAGGTATTCCAAGGGTGTCTAAGGGGTGGGTCCAATATAGGCCCCAATTTTCAGTACTAACCAGCTTAGGTTAGTGCAGAGATAAGACAGCATAAATACCAGTCCTATCTTTATGCACTAGCCAACGGCAGGTTAGTGCTGAATATCGGACCAAGCAGTTATCGGCCTTTTAGAATACCTAGTTTTGATGCCAGTCACTGCAAACTTGAAGAAGTTGGAAAACACCGCCTTACAAAATGAAGAAAATACTGAACTAGTTATTTCACTAGTACCCATACTGTAGGGTTGCCAGATGTCTGGGAAAACCATGACATGTCATAAGAACACAAGAATTGCCGCAGCTGGGTCAGACCAGTGGTCCATCGTGTCTAGCAGTCCGCTCCCGCGGCAGCCTCTAGGTCAAAGACCATGCCCTCCCTGAGACCAGCCCTACCTGCGTACTTTCTGGTTCAGTAGGAACTTGTCTAACTTTGTCTTGAATCCCTGGAGGGTGTTTACCCCTATAACAACCTCCGGAAGAGCGTTCCAGTTTTCCACCACTCTCTGGGTGAAGAAAAGCTTCCTTACGTTTGTACAGAATCTATCCCCTTTTAACTTTAGAGAGTGCCCTCTCGTTCTCCCTACCTTGAAGAGGGTGAACAACCTGTCTTTATCTATTAAGTCTATTCCTTTCATTATCTTGAATGTTTCGATCATGTCCCCTCTGACTTCTCTTTTCAAGGGAGAAGAGGCCCAGTTTTTCTAATCTCTCACTGTACAGCAACTCCTCCAGCCCCTTAACCATTTTAGTCGCTCTTCTCTGGACCCTTTCGAGTAGTACCGTGTCCTTCATGTACGACGACCAGTGCTGGACGCAGTATTCCAGGTGAGGGCGTACCATGGCCCGGTACAGCTGCATGATAACCTTCTCCGATCTGTTTGTGATCCCCTTCTTAATCATTCTTAGCATTCTGATTGCCCTTTTCGCCGCCACGCATTGCGCGGATAGCTTCATCGGCTTGTCGACCACTCTTTCCTGGGTGATCTCTCCAAGTACCACCCCAGATATCTTGTATTCGTGTATTTGATTTTTGTTACCTCTTTTTAGAGGACTGTTCGGGTGCCCGAACAGATTTCCAAAACCCGGCAGTTTGTCGGGCATTTGGAAATCCTCAGCTCGGGGCCACATCTGGGGGGACCTCTGAGCATACACGGATGCGACGTGATGACATCCTCGTGTGTCACATCTGCGCATGCTCGAGGCCCTCCAGATGTGGGCCTGAGCTCAGGGAAGACAACAAAAGTTTGTGTGTGGGTGTGACTGGGGGCAGAACAGGGCGGGGCATCGTATCCTCTTTTTTTAACTTTAAACATGTATAAGGAAAAGATGACTGCCAGGCTCCGTTTAGGTGACACATACCTCACATGTTGGTGACCTAACATTAAAATCCTAGCTTATCCTAGTGGTTAAAGTGGAGTACAGGCATTGAATATCCAAGGTCAGTGCCAGCTGTTGGCTTTAAGTGTGCTACCCACTGTCAGCTCCTGTGTTTGATGTACCTTTAGAAATACATGCCTTCTTTCACCAGGCATGTACCTCTAGCCAGGGCTGGCTCAACTTATAGACAAATACGATCATGTTACTCTATTGCTGAGGGCACTGCATTGGCTTCCGATGTATTGGAGGGTTCAGTGTAAATGTGCCAATGTTGTTTTTAAGAGTTTATATGGGATTTTTCCCCCCCCCCACTGTTTCCTCTTTCTTTTAACTCTTATCGACTCCGGTCTACTAGGAATATACATAAATTCAAATTAATATTCCCTTCTATTAGAGGGATTCAAACTTTAGGTAGGCTCTCACATTCTTTGGCATTTACTATGGTGAAAATCTGGAATGATTTCCCTTCAGATATTAGAACACTCTCTTTGCTTTAGAAAAATTTTGAAAACGTATCTGTTTAAGAAATTTCTAATTGATAACTGAAAGATGATGTATCTGTTTAAGAATTTTCTAGTTGATGACTGAATGTTGATATTAACTGACTTTCTCCTGTCCTATTGTTGATTAATGTTTCCTTAAGTTAATTTTTGTTAACCGGTTCGAGTCCCTCAGGGGAATGACCCGGTATATAAGACTAAAGATTGGATTGATTGGATAGACCAGGTGTTGACCTGGCTCAGTGCGCCAGTGATAAAGGGCACCAAATCCTAGTTCAACCTACCTTCAAACTCTAGAAGGATAGATTCCAGACTGGGATTTTGGTACCCTTTATTATAAGTATTCTGAGTCAGTGCCTAGCCTGGTCCAGCAGGAGGGAGAGACTTGAGAGAGGGGGATATACTGGATCACAGGTGGGGGGTGGGAAGGAGAGAGATACCACATTATGGGGGTGTCTTTTGAGCCAGCCTTGCCGCTATATGTATTTTCTTGAAGGTTTTCCTGGAATGGGTTTAGATCAGGGGAGGCACTGGCATTCCTAGTTTCATATTATCAAAGCTACATGTTTTCATTGGAAAAAATATCCAACAACAACAACAACAAAAAAGTAGTCACAAATCTCTGTTGGTGTTTTTTTCTCGGACGATTACAATGCAAATATACATGTATTCTTTTCTCTTTGAGAAATGGTGCAAAATCTGTTGGTCAAAGTAGCCACAAACTCTGCACCTGCCTGCACAGTTTTGAAAATTGAGCTGTATTGTAAAAGTGGTTCTTGCTTTTAGTTTATTTGGGTTGTTCCAAGCATGTATGTACCTTGATGATTGAACAGTAATGCAATGGCTCAATCAATGTGAGTACTCACAAAGAAATAATATGAATCCGAAAGGTCAAGGAAAGTGGTTTCTGCCAGTCCTTGGGCAGCATTCTTCGATATATCACCTGCAGGCTGGAGATAACCTTCATTTAGCAAAGCGGATGCTATCATAAGACCTTCCTGGCGATTTCTGACAGAATTGCTCGACAGTAGCCAATCCACCACACAGGGACCTAATCACAAGAATATGCAGATTCATTCACACAATGATGGGAAGCAAAACAGAAAAGCAATATGGCAATTCAATGAGCACTTGCTAAAAAACATTTTCAGTGTTGATGATCGATTGGAATTCTCCCTAAAAAAAAATGTTAAATATATTTCAGCAAGCTCTAATTTGGCAATTACTGCAGGATGCTTGAGCATGTCCTGCAGCATGCAGTTTAAGCTGCGTCTGTAGTAGTAGATTTAAAACAAACTGGAGAAAATATTTCTTCACACAGCGTATATGTAGTTAAAATCTGGAATTCGTTGCCAGAGAATGAGGTGAAATCAGTTAGCTTAGCAGGGTTTTAAAAAGGTTTGGATAATTTCCTAAATGAGACGTTCATAGACCATTATTGAGATGGCTCGGGGAAATCCACTGCTTATTCCTAGGATAACCAGCATAAAATCTGTTTTACTCCTTGGGATCTAGCTAGGTACTTGGGACCTGGGTTGGCCATGAGACCTGATCGTCCAGCGGTGGCCAGAATAGGAGGGATCCCTCCCGCCTCCTGTCCCAGCCTGATTCTAATTAGTTTTATCTCCTCCCGCCTCTCCCGCATACCTTAATTATCCCTAGTGGTCCAGCAGTAGCCAGGAAAGGAGGGATCCCTCCTGCCTCCTATCCCAGCATTTCCTACCTGCTGCTTATATTGGTCTCATCTTTCCTGCTGACCATTACTTTCTGGTTGCAGGACCAGGAAGTGACATCAGGGGGAGAGCTGAGGCTGACACAAGCAGCTTGTATGAGATGCTGCTTGTTGCCAGCAAACATTTGAAGAGGTATGCGGGGGGGGAGGGAGGGGAAGAGCATGTGCAGCCAGGAAGAGTGCAGAGGACACATGGTGGGGAAGAGTGTGGGGGGCACAAAGCATGGTTGATGCTGGGCACCACTGCTTCAGGCACCTCCTTTCCAAGCTACACCACTGCCCGTGCCCAACATTGGGCAAAGGTCCCAGCATTAAGCGCTATTCTATAGACTGCGCTCAACTCGGAAGCAGTAGGCACCAATGATTTTGATTCTACAGTGCAATGCCATCAATTATAGTTATAATTAATAGGGATGTTACAGAATACTGCTATTTATTTGTATATTTTATTATTTATATACTGCTTATAGCCTTCAAGCATTTTCCCTATCTGTCCTGGTGGGCTCACACTCTATCTAATGTGCCGGTACCGGCGCCTAAGTTAATTGAGTAACGCCATTTAAAACAGTGAAAAATGGTGCTAGAATCGCGCCTATGTAGACGCTTTACAGCACTTAATGCCACTATGGTCTTGGCTAATGCCAGAAGTGGCATTAGGCGCCATAAAGCATCTATATAATCGTGATTCACAGCATAGATTGATGCCAGAAATGTAGGTCTGGAAAACCCTGGCCTACGTTTCCAGCACCTATCTGTCTCTATGGTATAGAGAATCCGGGCCTTAATGTATTTATTAAAAATTCTTCTATACTTCTCTTTATAATGACAGGGGTTGCCATACAACTTATTTTGACGAACTGGAAAAACTGGGATTGATTAAATTATACTTTTTGGTGGGAATCTCTATGCCACACTTTTGAAATGGAACATATGATGGCCATACAACAGAGACATTACAAGAAGTTTATGGATATTTGGGAGCCATTGACAAAATTCTGTAAGGAGTGATTGTTGATGTTCCCCTTTTGATAATACATGTCCAGGATGGGTGGGAAGATTTTTTTTTTTTATTATTTTGAGTGCAAATTTTTGGACAAGTAGAAGGGGGGGATGATATATGTATTTGTCATAGACTATAATTCTGATTGAATTTAAGTGCTGTTAAGGTGTAATATGTTACACTTATTTTTGGCTTTAAAATGAATAAAGATTTCCAAAAAATAAAAATAAAAAATTCTTCTGTACTGCAAATCTCAACATTCTCTGTGGTTTCCATTGAAACATACAGAAACCAAGAAAAAGTGGGGAAGGGACACTGCACATCAGCCTCGTGGACCCCAGCATAACAAGGATTAAAGACTCTCTAATAGGCTTGCATTATTTTATACATATGTTTTAATGGTTTATATGTTTTAAATAAATTGATTGTTCACAAGGCTGATGTGCAGTGTGTCCCTTCCCCACTTCTTCTTGGTTTTAGTATTGTTACACGTGGGGTTGTGTTTTCATTTTTGTTCTGGAATATTCCATTGAAGCATAAACATCATTACATATGAGCAACACCACAATTAGTACAAATACCACATATATAAAATAATCACACAAAAAAGTCCTGAACAGCTGAAGTTTACAGTATGAAACCTAAATTTCATAACTAGGACAGTTGGAATACAAATAACCAGGTGTTTCCATTACCTGTAAAACAATGATTAAACACTCTTTTGTCTTTCTCCAGCCTTAGTTCTTTTATTCCATTGTCAGGATCTTTCATCTTCATATATAAAGCACTGTGCATGGAAAAAAAAAAAGATTGGATTTATGAAGCAGATATCTGTAGTATAGGGAGTATATTGCACTAAGATTCTTAGGGGCATATTCTCAAAACTAAAATCTGCCTTTAATGTGCTTGCTAAACCGGTTCCAGCTGATGTGGAGGGGCATAATTGAAAGGGACGTCTAAGTCCATTTGCGTCCAACTCGCAAATCATCCAAAGTAAAAAATAGTATAAGACACATTTTCAAAAAATACATCCAAAATTTTTTTTGTTTCAAAAATCAATTAATTATACGTCCTGCCGATCTGATCATCCAAGCCGCGAAATCGTCCATCTTTATACCACATTTCCATCCAACTTTTTGTCCAAGTCAAAAACGCCTAGAACAAGCCCTGTTGGACATGGCCAGGGGTCTGCAAAGTGATGGACTGAACATCCAGACATGCAATCTAAATAGTGGGGTACCTTACAGGGCACTGCTGTGAACTTCACAGAAAGGGTGCTATGGCTTCTCCTCACTACAGCTCCCATATAGGTCACGGTGAGCCCCCCAAACCACCTCCAGAATCCCCTAGACCCACTTATCTACCACCCCAATAGCCCATATGGCTGCAGGAGCCACTTATATGCCAGTAAAAAAGGTTTTGGGGGTGTATAGGGCAGTTCACATGTTTCAATATCAATGCAGTGATTACAGGGGCTTATGGGCATGGGTCCTCCTCTCTATGGGTCCCTAACCCACCCCCAAGATAACTTCAGCCGCCTTTGTGCTGGACGACTAGGCTTTTCTATGCCAGGTGGCCAGGTGATGATGGTCTGTAGGCTGAATTTTAAAGGTGTGATTAATATTTTTATGGGGTGGGGGGAGGTCGGTGATCACTGGGGTAGTGTGTGGGGGTCTGTTTTATGTGTTTGCAGGAGAGGTGGGCACTCTCTCCCGTCACATCGCACAATCATCCGACACTGTTAAGCCACACACACACAAATTAAAATAATAATTTTAAAAAACCCAACCCAAATTGAAGTTCGGCAGAAGAGATGCCCACTCTCCCTTGCTACGTCGCCAAAACTAATAACACCCCCCCAACACACACACACACACACACACACCACGAGCAAGATGCTCACACTCTCCTGCCACCAAGCAACACCCCCCCCAACGCCCCCTTGGCAGTGGGAGAGATGCCCACTCTCTCCCACTGCCAAGTAACAGACACCCTGACAACCCCGCACCCCAGAGTGGAAGAGATGCCCACTCCCTCCCACCACCAAGAAACTGCACTCCAAGGCAACGGAAGAGATGCCCATCTCTGCCACCACCATTCAATCCACCCACCCCCCACCCCCATGCCTCTGACAATCCCATCCTCTCTCCCTTACCTTACTTAGATGGCTGGCTGTAGGGATGCCTACTCCTGCTTCTTCAAAATGGGGGGAGGGTTGCATGGCAGCAGAAGAGAGTGGACATCTCTCCTGCTGCCAGGGGGTGCAGTTGCTTGGAGGCAAGAGCGAGTGGGCATCTCTCCTGCTGCTGGGGAGATGGTTGTCGGGGTGTCTGTTGCTTGACGGTGGGAAAGAATGGGCATCTCTCACACTGTCGGGGGGGGGGCAGGTGTTGCTTGGCGGCAGGAGACAGTGGGCATCTTTCCCGCTGTCGGTTGGAGGGTTGCTTGACTTCATTGGCTTGATTTGTTATTGGGTTTTGTTTGTTTGTTTTGGGGGGGTTGCATTTATTCTGCACATTCGCCCATTGCTATCACCAGCGTCTAAGGGCTAGATTCATGAACCTGCCTGATCGGGCCCGATCCGGGCAGGTCTGATGAATTCTAGAAACCCTAATATTCAGATGGGGGCAATCAGAGGAACGCCCCCATCTGCCTGCTCGATAGCGATCCCAGCGCATTCCCAGACCATCTGTAAATGGTCTGCACATGCGCTGGACCTCCGGGCCTGGCATAGATTTTTTTTCCTTATTAGAAAGCTCTCATCATATTCAGGTGCTGGGAATGTGCTGGGATATGGGCAATGTTACTTTTAAGAGACATGTAATTAGAGTTGTACACTGAAAAAAAGCAAATGTTTGAACGTAATTATTGCAATGCAGGGAGGTATTGCATGTACAGGATGTAACCCACGGAAAAACTCACTAATTTTCTGTAAGCGGCAATGAGCTCCATTGTAGCGTTTTAAGCGAGCCAAGCCCGTGCATAGATTTTTTTTTCTTTTTTTAAGGAGCCCATGGTTTTAACCCGCTTAAAGCCCGTGGGTTAAAACCACGGGCTTGCATTGCGGGGAAGGGTGGGAGAGTTGGGGCAGATAGTTGTCCGAGGCAGGCAGGCGATCCAGGGCATCAGGAAAGTCGGGGCTGCAGGAGGTTTTCGGGGCTGCGACTTTTTTGTTTTTATTTTTTGCTTTTTTCATCGGGGCAGAGCAGGCTGGAGAAGACCTCTCATTGGGGCAGCAGGCAGGAGAGATTCGGAGCAGCAGAAAGCAGGGCATGCAGAGAGCAGGGCTTCAGAGAGTCTGGTCCCCAGCAGTCGCTTCTTGGGATGATTGGCCAGCCCAGTCGGTTCGGAAAATTTGGTTAGTGAATTGTGTCCCTATCTATTTTGCATGCACGGATTTGAATCAGATCGCAAGAGAGGTTAGTGAATGGGGCTGGAGAGAAATCTGGTTGCAAAGGGGTCGCAAACTGATCGGTACATAATCGGTTTGCTTTGTGAATCTAGCCCTAAGACAGTGAACTGTGTTGGAATTTCTCACTTCAAACTGTTTTGCCGAATGGATTGAATTCTATGGTAGAATGGAAGGCATTTGATTGACGTTGGCGTCTTTTTCTTTGTCACTGACGGGTTGAAATGTTGTGTTGTAATGTGAAAGAAATAACTCCATCGACTATTCCCCTGAAGATGCGATTCAGTGAAACAGGATGTCAGGATGTTTGAGCAAGGATCTTTTTCAGCATTTCACAGACAAGTTTTTTTTGGAATGCTTTGTTTGATGTTATTGATTTTTGCTCTTCCTCCGGAGTTTTTTTTTAAACTGCTATATTTCTGTGGTTGAGGAGGGATCTGTCTATACCAGGGGTAGGCAATTCCGGTCCGCGAGAGCCAGAACCAGGTCAGGTTTTCAGGATCTCCACCATGAATATGTATGAGATGGATTTGCATGCACTGCCTCCTTGAGATGCAAATCTATCTCATGCATATTTATTGTGGATTTCCTGAAAACCTGACCTGGCTCCGGCTCTCGAGGACCAGAATTGCCTACCCCTGGTCTATACTATTAGAGTTTTTGAAAAGGTGGAGTTTTTTTTCCTGACCTATGACTAGTGTGAACCTGTTATTATTATACAGTGGATCTGGTCAGTAACAGAGCTCTGAGTACACTGAGGTCTTTTTCTCCAACAGGTAATATTGTTAATAACTGCTAAATTAGTTTGGATATTTCAGATAGATGCTGGTTCCTGCTCTCCAACAGAAAGGAGGTTCATGTTAATTGAAATCACCCATTATCATATTGTTGCCCAATTTGCCAGCTTCCCTAATCTCTGTAAACATGACCATTCTAATCCATTCTATTCTAAATGTACTCATTTCACCCTCCCTAGTTTGGAGGAAATACAAAGGTGTATTAATTTGCTTAACTTAAAAGGGACTAGTAGAGAGGTCATCCCCCCTTCCTTTTAAAATGGTTTTTTCCTATCTTTGGACCATACATTAAAGATTTGATCCATTCAAGTTTGTCATCTGGGTCCTTACCTACGTCTTGGAAGCAATCAATCATTTATCCTATTATTAAGGATTACAATATTAGCACCCAAGATTTGTCCAATTATCGTCCTATAGCAAACATTCCATTCTTGGCAAAACTTACAGAAAAAATAGTTTTCCAACAAATCACAGATTTTGTTGAGAAAACTAATGTACTTCACCCTAACCAAACTGGTTTCCATCATTGCCACTCTACAGAACTTTCTTTGCTAGGACTCACTACCAAAATTCTATATCATCTAGACCAGTGATTCCCAACCCTGTCCTGGAGGAACATCAGGCCAATCGGGTTTTCAGGCTAGCCCTAATAAATATGCATGAGAGTGATTTGCATATGATGGAAGTGATAGGCATGCAAATTTGCTTCATGCATATTCATTAGGGCTAGCCTGAAAACCCAATTGGCCTGGTGTTCCTCCAGGACAGGGTTGGGAACCACTGATCTAGACCAGTGTTTTTCAACCTTTTTACATCTATGGACCGACAGAAATAAAAGAATTATTCTGTGGACCGGTGGTTGAAGAACACTGGGCTAAGTCGTGGGCCAGACCCTGCCCATCTCTACCCAATCTCCACCCCAGACCCTGCCCCCATAATAGTACTAATTGCATCTTGCACGTCCTGTGCCTCATCTGGAAGCCTTCCCTCTGACGTTGCAACGTCAGAGAGAAGGCTTCCGGTTCAGGCGCAGGATGCCCGTAGGAGCCACTGCCCGTGGCTTTGTGCACTGAATCAGTTAGGAAGAGGGAGCTGGCTCAAAGGTAACGCCGCATCGATCGCACCGTGGACCGGCGGTTGAAGAACAGTGATCTAGACCACCATCAATCAGTACTGCTCATCTCTTTATATCTTTCCTCTGCTTTTGATACCATAGATCATAGCCTGCTTCTAACACGGCTTCACAAAATAGGCATATCCAATCAGGTCATGAACTGGTTTGTTTCCTATCTTACAGATAGATCTTCTAAAGTCATTTTCAACGGCACATCCTCCGAATCCTTTTCCACTAAACACTAAACACTAATCCATCTTATCACCACTGCTCTTTAACATTTTCTTATCGCCCCTTCTGACAGTTGGCCAATCCATTGGCTTTACCGTATTCATCTAAGCGGACGATGTGCAACTGATTCACCCCATCAATCTCAATAACACAGAAGAAATAGCCATCATCAACCAGAAATTAGGAAAAATCGAAGCTTGGTTAGACTCAAATAAACTTTCTCTTAATATCAATAAATCTAAACTTATGTTTTTTCCCTTTAAAGATGGAGCCACACTTCAGGTTCCTCTGAAGCTCAAATCTTTCCCCATCAAAGTTGTTCCCACTTTAAAACTGTTAGGTGTCACTCTTGACAGTAAATTCTCGTATCATTCGCATATTAGTCCAGTCGTTCAGAAATGTTTCTATCGACTCAGAATGATACGTTCCCTGGCTAGGTTACTTAAACCAGCCTCTCTGAACACACTAATTCACACTTTAGTAATTTCCTACATAGATTATTGCAATGCCCTTTATAAGGGCATTACAAAAAGGGGAAATTAGACGGCTTCAAATTGTTCAGAATACAGCAATTAAGATCATTTGTGGAGCAAAAAAAATACGATCACATTACACCCCTTTTGTTTAATGCACATTGGCTTCCCATTGAACATAGAATTAGTTATAAAATCCTACTTTTAACATTCACTACAAAATCAAATAGCCAACCAGATTTCATTAATAGACTTTTAATTCCATATAATTCATCAAAATCTCTCCGGTCTGTATCTCAGAATCTCCTTATTATTCCCTCCCTGAAATCAATTAATACGTTGTGCTTTAATAATTTTGCTGTTACCGCCCCTACTTTATGGAATTCACTACCTAACCACCTACGTAGCGAGTCCGATTTAAAAGAATTTAAAGCAAAGTTTAAAACATTTTTATTCCAAGATACCTTTGGATAAACAACTGACCTTTTAAGGACAAATCTAAAGCATTCTGCTATTTTACCCCATTCCTATTATTTCCTTCTATGTTGCACCTTTCCTATAATAATTGTAGTTCTTCCCCACTACCCTATTGTCTGGATGTAGGTCCGTACATTTTAACAGAGTTTTAAGTCAGACTTTGATGTTATTTAATATCCCTTGTTTTAACGTGTTTTTATGTAATTTTATATTGTAAACCGCTTAGAAACCTGAATAAGCGGTTCAAACAAATCTTTTAATAAACCTGAAACTTGAAACTTGTAAACAGAGAACAGTCATGAACATGGGCTACTGTTAAGATGAGTTATTTTACCACAAGTTGGGTTGTTTCAGCACAGTCCCATTTTATGCAATGACCCTGTGCTAAAATAGCACAACTTAAGATAAAATAATCCATCTTAACAGTAGCTTACATTGATAACATCCTCCCAAAGTGTGCAATAAGGTTCATAAGCTCTATTTTACTGATTTTGTGCACATTATCACAGCCATTTGTGGTTTTGTGCATTACCCCAAAGGCTGCTTTTTCCAAGCAGCTGACACACATCTGTTTCTAAAGAAAGACAAAATAAAAACAAACATACACACCCCAGGTTGATTGTTCCAGGTAGCCTGATGGATTTCCTGGTAGATTTCCGAGCAAATTTTTGACCTCCTTCAATGCATTTAATCGCTCTTTTGATATCTCGCACCCAGGCATCTCTCTCCTCCAGGTATGATGCTTGGAAATAATGATCTTGCTGTTTTGCTGTGCTGAGCTTGAAGACAAGCTAAAACAAAATGAATATACCATGACACTGGAAGCAAATCACTGGCAACTGAACCTATGCACAGAAGCAATGGAGGAAATGGCTTTACTTATTTACATTTCTTTGAAATGCCAGATTAAATTACAACAAATACATTAAATTCTGCATAACCTTTAACTGAGGCATTCTTGTAAATGAATTATGATTTTGATTGTAAATGCTTCAGATGTGTTTATCCTATTTATCTATGTTTGTGTTTGATTATGTTTGTTTTTATGTAAACCACTTAGGTTTAAGCAGGTTAGATGCCATATGATTGCTTGAATTTGACAAAAACTTTAAAAAACCCACCACTGTATTATAATACCCCTGTAATTAGAGGTCAACTAGAGGTCAACCAAATTTTGGTATTGGATTTGGTATCGAAACCAGACTGAAATTTGGGATTGGATTTTGGTCCAAAATGCATGTACATTTTCAGCTGGATTGGGGGTGCAGGGTGGGGGGCCTGAGCCTTGGTGGTGGGCGTGTCGGGGGTTAAGGTTCAGCGGGGTGGTGGTAGGAATGACTGGGCATTCCTCCTGTCTGGCTTACCTTGAGGGGAGAGGTGGTGGCTCCAGTGCAGGAGGGAGTGGCCATCCCTCCTGCCTGGTTTACTTCAGGGGGGGAGTGGATTCTGGGGCAGGAGGAAATAAGCAACCCCTTGCCCAGCTTACTTCATGGGTGGGGGTTCAGGGGTTTTGGCAGGAGGGAATGGGCATCTCTTTTGCCGGCCAACTTCTCGAGGGCGGGGGTTGGGGGGCTTCCCTGCCGCAGGTGCTCAGCTGATCGCGGCATAAGGATTCCCTTGTCACAATCAGCTGATGGCAAGGGATCGGGCACAATTTTCTAACAAACACCTGTGACATGGGCACTGATTAGAAAATTGGGCTGGTTAGGTGGGGTTGAGTGTCTGTCCCTCAGGGTAGACATGATTCTGTATAGGATGCCGATATGCGATTCTTAGCCGCTAATAAGGCAGCTGCAGAACCTGTGTCCTGTGCAGAATCAGGACCTCAGTCCAGCAATTTTCCACTTTTTTGTTCTGTATTTTTCCAATGGAATGAAAAAAGTGGAAAATCACTAGACTAAGTGCGTAGCCCTCGATGGAGACTGTCCCAACTTTGTTGATTGGGCTGAGAACTTTTCAGCGGGCCCCTCATACCTGCTCTACTCCACTTATCCTATATAATAAAACGTTAGTGGCGCATGCGCTTTTAAAAAAGCATGATTCCTGCCGCTGTGGTGTGTGATCCGTGGCCGTGTTCCATTTTAGAACCCGGCCAGGGATCACTCTGGCCATTCCCCTCCTCCCGCCTTCACCAACCCGAAGCAAGCTCAACACACCTCCCGCCCTCACCTCGCCAACCCGAAGCAAGCTGGAACATACCTCCCGCCCTCGCTCACTGCTGCTGCCGCTACCGCTGATCCTCCTCTTTGGGGCAGCCTGCGATCGTGGCCGGTTTTGGCGGGCTTAGCGGGCTGCTTTCCGGCCTCGGTGGCACGTTCCCTCTGACGCATGGGATCGCGTCGGGGGAGGGAGCGTGCTTCTGGGTTGGGGAGCGGCCTGCGAAGTTTGCTGGGGCCGGCCACCACAATCGCGGCCTGCTTTGAAGAGGAGCAGGCCAGAAGACACCGGGATGGAGGGAGGGTAAGCAGGGGGATTAATTCAGGGGACCAGAGGGAAATGGGGCTGCTTTGGGGGGGAGGGGTGTGCTGAGGGGAGACAGAAGGGGCCATGGAGAGATAGGGAGAAGGAAAGGGGGCTGCTTTGGGGTGAGGTGTGCTGGGGACAGACAGTTTTGCTCTGGGGGGAAGACAAGGGGCTATGGAGAGACAGGGAGAGGGAAAGGGGGCTGCTTTGGGGGAGGGATGTGCTGGGGGGAGACAGAAGGGGCCATGGAGAAATAGGGAGAGGGAAAGGGGGCTGCTTTGGGGGAGAGGTATGCTGGGGACAGACAGATTTACTCTGGGGGGAAGACAGAAGGGGCCATGGAGAGACAGGGAGAAGGAAAGGGGGCTGCTTTGGGGGAGGGGTGTGCTGGGGGGAGACAGAAGGGGCCATGGAGAGATAGGGAGAGGGGAAAGGGGCTGCTTTGGTTGGGAGGTGTGTTGGAGACAGACAGCTTTGCTCTGGGGGGAAGACAGAAGGGGCCATGGACAGACAGGGAGAGGGAAAGGGGGCTGCTTTGGGGGGAGGAGTGTGCTTAGGGCAAACAGCTTTGCTCTGGGGGGGAAGACAGAAGAGGGCCATGGAGAGACAGTTAGGGAGAGGGAAAGGGGGCTGCTTTGGGGGGAGGTGTGTGCTGGGGGCAGACAGCTTTGCTCGGGGGGGGGGGGAGGAGACAGAAGGACACAGACAGCGGCCAAGGAGAGAGAGATAAAGAAACACAGACAGACAGACACATCTATTCTAGTACCCGTTAATATAACAGGCTTAAAGACTAGTGATTGTATATAACTCTATCATATCACCCCTTAGCTGTCTGCTCTCTGAACTGAAAAATCCTAACCTCTTTAGCCTTTTTTTGCAGGAAAGTCATTCCACCTCATTATTATTTTGGTCACCTTTCCTAATTCTTCTATATCTTCTTTGATTTGTAATTACTGACACATCATATAACTTGGACCTCATTTGAGGACAAGCTTTTTTAACATACTGTCTGCAAGATTTTAGATACAGGCCCATACATAAAACCCTGGATTCTGTATTGGTTGCCCAAAGTTGGGTGGTGGATCCAAGATCCATGCACCACTTATGAGGAAATGGACATTCAATTGGTACTAACTGGTGCTTGATTGATGTTGCGTGTGGATCTCCCCTGCATGTTATTCTATAAACCAATCTAATATTTGTGCATCACACAAACCTTAAACAGACTCAAGGCGAACTGCAGTGGGAAAAGGGCATCTTGGGGCATAGAGGGGAGGGAAGGGGGAAGGAAGAGAAAAGGGAGAAGAAGGACCTAATCATACTAAGCATAAAAACTTGAAAGGTACATGTAGTGTACATGTAGATATCAGTTATCAAAGAGTAGGGTTTTCAGTTTTTGGGGGAATAAGGTATAGTTGGGTTCTGTTCTAATTGTCTCTGCGAGGTCATTCCAAATTTTGACTCCCTGGAAAGTGAGCATGGATTAGAACAGGGGTGGGCAACTCCGGTCTACGAGGGCCGGATTCCAGTCAGATTTTCAGGATTTCCCCAATGAATATGCATAGAAAGTAGTGCATGCAAATAAATCTCATGCATATTCATTGGGGAAATAAGAACATAAGGAGTGCCTCTGCTGGGTCAGACCAGAGGTCCATCATGCCCAGCAGTCCGCTCGTGCGGTGGCCCAACAGGTCCAGGACCTGTGTAGTAGTCCTCTATCTATACCCCTCTATCCCCTTTTCCTTCAGAAAATTGTCCAATCCCTTCTTGAACCATAATACCATGCTCTGTCCTATCACGTCCTCTGGAAGCGCATTCCAGGTGTCCACCACCCGTTGGGTGAAGAAAAACTTCCTAGCATTGGTTTTGAATCTGTCCCCTTTCAACTTTTCTGAATGCCCTCTCGTTCTTGTAGTTTTCGAAAGTTTGAAGAATCTGTCCCTCTCTACTTTCTCTATGCCCTTCATGATCTTGTAAATCTCTATCATATCCCCTCTAATTCTCCTCTTCTCCAGGGAAAAGAGCCCCAGTTTCTTCAGTCTCTCAGTGTATGAAAGGTTCTCCATACCCTATATCAAACGTGTCGCTCTCCTCTGAACCCTCTCGAGTATCGCCATATCCTTCTTAAGGTACAGCGACCAGTATTGGACACAGTACTCCAGATGCGGATGCACCATCGCCTGATACAACGGCAGGATAACTTCTTTCGTTCTGTTTGTAATACCCTTCTTGATTATACCTAGCATTCTATTCGCTCTTTTAGCGGCCGCTGCGCACTGTGCCGTCGGCTTCATTGTTTTGTCCACAATTACACCCAAGTCCCTTTCTTGGGTACTTTCAGACCATACTTAGAGTACTGTGTCCAACACTGGTCTCCATACCTAAAAAAGGATATAACCCTGCTGGAAAGGGTGCAGAGGCGAGCCACGAAGCTAGTAAAAGGTATGAAAAATTTGAGCTACAAAGAACGCCTCGGAAGACTGGGACTGTTCACTCTCGAGAAAAGGAGACTGCGAGGGGATATGATTGAGACTTTTAAAATACTGAAAGGATTCGACAAAATAGAGCAAGAAACACCGTTGTTCACATTGTCAAAAGTGATACGGACAAGGGGTCATGGACTAAAGCTGAGGGGCAGCAGGCTTAGGACAAATGTCAGGAAGTTCTGTTTCACATAGCGAGTGGTGGACACTTGGAATGCTCTCCTGGAGGAGGTGGTGACGGAGTCTACCATTCTGGGTACCGACTGGATTCCAGCCCTTGAGGACCGGAGTCACCCACCCCTGGATTAGAATATTTGTCTGTACTTGAGATTTTTTGTCGAGGGAAGTTTAGTTGAATCCTGTTAACAATTCTGTGAGAGGTGGATCATGCATCAGAAATGTTTGATAAGAGGGGCGGTTGAGTTACCATAGATCAGGGATGTCAAAGTCCCTCCTCGAGGGCCACAATCCAGTTGGGTTTTCAGGATTTCCCCAATGAATATGCAGGAAATCTATTTGCATGCACTGCTTTCATTGTTTGCTAATAGATCTCATGCATATTCATTGGGGAAATCTTGAAAACCCAACTGGATTGCGGCCCTCAAGGATGGTCCTTGACACCCCTGCCATATATTATGTTTTCAATTTTATTCAGGATGTTTTGAATTTTATTCAGGATTAGATGGGTAGCCAGTGAAGTTGTTTAAGGTAGGCTCAGATTGAGTTGTATTTTTTCAGGCTGAAAATGAGTCTTATCGCAGTGTTTTGAATAAGCTACATTTTGTGCATTAGGATGGACTTGATTCCTATGTAGGCACCTAACCTTTTCCATACACAGCCCAAAAGAGGATATGGCCATGGGAGGGGTATAGATGGGTCATGGGAATTCCCAAACATTAGGCATCAGGCTATAGAGTAGTACCGACCTGTGCCTAATTTTAGGTGCTGGACTACTCTATTTATTTATTTCGATTTCTATCCCATCCTCCCAGAAACTAACGGCCCCGAAGCCCATAGAGATTTAAAGGGTTTTGGGGCTGTTGCCAGTTGCCACGAAGCAGCCACTAGCTCGGCTTTGTAAAAGAGGCCGACAGAGTACATAGGAGGAATGAAAAAAGAGTCCGCTTAACTGCCGCTTAACTGCCGGAGTCCGCTTAACTGAAGAGGCATAAGTCCAGAACCTAAAGTTAGGTGTGACCTGTTTGCTAAGCCAGTATTCTAATGTCAGGCACTCTTTATAGAATAAGGACTCAATGTGGATCATTTTGGTGCCTACCTTTCAGTGCTATATATAGAATTCCCTCCAAAGTACTTACCATCCTTTTAGCAAAATCCTGACAGGGACTATGAATTATGCTTCCTTTCAAAGGGATCATTCCTTTTGGACTGTTATCATTTTTCTTCTTGTAAAATTCTATCCCGTCTTCCTGAAGGATCACCCACATTGGCTTCCATGTATTGAACATGCTACCCTACAATAGACCAAATGTCAAGATTGTTGTATAGGGCAGTTTGCCAACTCCACATTTTCCAATAAGCAGCAATCAAGCCAGACAGACGTCAGAACAAATGAGCCCTTAATTTAAACGATTAATTATATTCCTGTTGGATTTATTTATTCATCTATTTATTGTGAACATTTGTTACAGTGTCCGTTGGGTTAAAAGCACATCCAGGCAGTTTATAAGGAAAAATCCGCTAGCTGCCAGACACAAAAATTAGGCTGAGAGGATAAGTCAAAAAAGGAGAAAAGAGATAAGAAAATATTAAGCAGGCAGCATCACTTCTCTGCACCCGAGTTAAAACAGCTGGGTTTTGATAGCTTTTTTAAACTTTGAGAAAGAGGATTCATAATGAATAGAAGCCCCCTTTAACAAAGCTGCGCAGCCGAGTGCCATGCGGCAAATGCTCCAATATCCATCTATGGTCGTCGGAACATTTACCATGCCAGCCCACGCTGCCAGCTTTTGTAAAAGAGGGGTAAGGTTACAGTTATTTTAATTGATATACCGCTATTTTTAACAAAAGAGTCAAATAAAAGCGATTTACAATACATAAAAACAATGGGCAGTAATTAAAATCAATAAAATAAAATAAAAAAACGAGGGAAATATATGCAGTACAGAGAGGCAGTGAATTCAGAAGAGATGGACCTGAGGAAGAGATGAATAAAGCATGGGAAATATCTAGATAAGAGCACAAAGGGGTGTCAGGAAGAGAAGGAAAGCCTGGGAAGCACAGAGATAATGAGAAGGGATGTTAGACCTCAACAGATAAGAGGGGGGAAGTGGCCTTTCCAAGGAGAAAGTATTGTGATCCAGAATAAGATTTCTTTAAATTTATTTCATGCAGAAACAGGAAGTGAGTGCTGTGAAATAGGAAGTGGAAGTTGTGATCGCAGTAGTGGGCACCAAGTGTAAGTTTACAATAACGGAAGAGGATTAGAAAAGTTGGAGTAATTTGAGAGAAGGGAAATGGGAGAGTTAGGGGGGGTGAGAGAAGGAGATGTAAAATTGCTATGTGGGTGAAAAGTAAAGAAGGGTGAGAAAGAGGGTGAAATTTGAGTGGATAGAACAGCAGAAAAGAGGGAAAAGGGGAAGAGAATTAAAATGAAAAAATGATTATGCCAAAGACAGGTGTAGCAAGGCAATGGAACAAGACAGAAGGAGGGAGAAGTAAAGAACATCAGCAACTGGAAAGAGAGTTAGCAGAAAAGAGTTTTACTTGTCTGTTAACTTTGAAATCTCTTCTTTTTAAAGCTCCAGCATATATCGATAAACTCTTGGGGCCTCTTTTACAAAGACCCGCTAAGCGTTTTAGCGCAGATTTAGCGCATGCTAGATCAACACGTTTGCTAACCCCTAACGCGTCCGTAGGATAACACGCACGCGTTAGCATTTAGTGCGTGTTTACCGCGCGCTGAAAAGCTTAGTGCACCTTTGTAAAAGAGGGGGTTGGTTCCCTATGCCTCTGCCAAAACGCTCAGATCTAGTGATCAACACTTATTGATAGTTCCCTCTCTTAAAATCGTTAGTACACATCGACAGTATATTTTTTGCATCACAGCAACACAAACTTGGAATTCCTTGTCCATTTATTTAAGAGAAGAGCGTCTTATAAACCGATTTATGAGCAAGTTAAAGTGCTTTCTTTTTAAAGATGCCTTTGGCTGATTCATTTTTTAGATTTGGTCTTCTCCTTTGAATTTTATACTCTGCTATTTTTATTTATCCCCTCCTGATGTTTAACCCCTTATTTGTTTATTTTCTATTAACTATTGTATTTCTTACCCTTTTTGTAATGTATGTCATGTTCGGTGAGTGTTGTTTGTGCGTTTGTTCCCCCTGAAAATTGTAAAGTGTTTAAAAAATGTATTAAGTGATTAATCAAATTCTAAATAAAACTTGTAAACTTGGATTTATTAATTGGACTATGTTAGCTTTGGGAACTGGGCAAGACAAATGACTTTGTATTAATTTTAACATAAAAAAAGAAATGCAATTCTATTTTTATTTCTCCAGTATTCCTGTATATGTTAAGTCCGACAGGGCTTCCAGTTCAATTGGGCTTATTCATAAACAAATGAAAAGTTGTCACTTGACTATATAGTGATCAAATTCCATCTTTTATTCTCTGGGAAAATTAAACCAGGAATCTGATTGGTCACTATGTACAAGTTCTATACTTTTTAGAGAACTTTCTTTTCTCCTGTTTTAATAAATAAATCCCACCTGTAAGTCTCATCGTACATTTTTACCGTTTGTAAGAACAAAACATCATCTGTCATGTTCTGTGCACCAGTTACAATGACTAGTAGAGAGTGTGGTATAGTGATTAGAGCTACAGCCTCAGCATCCTGAAGTTGTGGGTTCAAACCCCATGCTGCTTCTTATGACCCTGGGCAAGTCACTTAATCCTCCACTACCCCAGGTATATTAGATAGATTGTGAGCCCACTGGGACAGATAGGGAAAATGCTTGAAGTACTTGAATATAAACCACTTTCAATGTGGTTGTAAAACTATTTAAAATGACAGTATTATACAAGTCCCAATCCCTAAGTATGTTGCCAAATTCATTAATTCTTTAATAATAGCTTAAATACTATAAAAACTGTAAATAAAATTAACCCACATACACCTTCTCAAGACAGGTGTAAATCTACCCATGTACAATATACTGTACATGACCACATGTATTTTATAAAGTGCATCCATAAATTGTTCCTCTGCACCCCAGAGGATGCCTACACCAAAACTGTATACATGTAATCCTGGTTTTGAGTGTACTTTAATCTGTGGTGGATGAAACTCACCATAAAATTATCCTCCAAAAGTCCACCAAGGAATTTGATTCTTTTTCTGACTGAGCTTAATGACATCGGTACTCTCCCCTAGCTATAGTAAGCTTTTGAGCTTACTGAGCATGTGCAGGATTGTCCTCCTATTTGAGCCCCTCCCCTCTGCCTGTCAATTTTATTCCTAGCAATAAGCGATGGAGGATGGGCAAATGTGGCTGCATTCCCCTACAGATCGAAGAAAGTTATCATGTCGCTGTACCGGGCCATGGTGCGCCCTCACCTGGAGTACTGCGTCCAGCACTGGTCGCCGTACATGAAGAAGGACATGGTACTACTCAAAAGGGTCCAGAGAAGAGTGACTAAGATGGTTAAAGGGCTGGAGGATTTACCATACAGCAAAAGATTAGAGAAACTGGGCCTCTTCTCCCTCGAACAGAGGAGATTGAGAGGGGACATGATCGAAACATTTAAGGTACTGAAGGGAATAGACTCAGTTATAAGGACAGGTTGTTCACCCTCTCCAAGGTAAGGAGAGGGCACTCTCTAAAGTTAAAAGGGGATAGATTCCGTACGAACATAAGGAAGTTCTTCTTGACCCAGAGAGTGGTAGAGAACTGGAACGCTCTTCCGGAGTCTGTCATAGGGGAAATCACCCTCCAGGGATTCAAGACCAAGTTAGACAAGTTCCTGCTGAACTGGAATGTACTTAGGTAAGGCTGGTCTCAGTTAGGGCGCTGGTCTTCGACCAGAGGGCCGCCGCGTGAGCGGACTGCTGGGCGGCAATTCTTATGTTCTTATGTTGCTGTCTACGGAGAACACCTATTACAGGTAAACAACTTTGCTTTCTCCGGAGACAGGCAGGGGATATGCAGCCCCACTTGATGGTGAGTCCCAAGCTGTAAAAGCATATGGGAGGTGGAAAACATACTTCAAAGAGATTGCGTAAAACTGATTGGCAAAAGCGAATATCTGGAGCTAAAGTGTGGTCCAAGCAGCACGGCATTGTAAAAGTATGTACAGAAGACTAGGTTGCTGGTTTGGAAATAACCTAGATTGGGGCGAATTTCAAGTTGGCTATTGGAGCCGCTGTAGTTCATAGTTGATGCCCTGCCTGGGAGGTCACAGTCAAAAAGAACATCATCAAACTGGATAGTAGACTTCACATCCTTCTCTTTCACCCCTGTGAGTTTAGCCTTAAAAGGGCACGCTCCCTTTCATATTGCTGATGTGGCAACGGGAGGGGGCATGGGTAGGTCAGAGGCATGCCTATCAGTTATGCGTGCAAAATATAGAATACTAGCATTTATACGCCTATCTGCCTATAGCTGGGAGGTGGCGTAGCGAGAGTGAGAGGCGCCCGGGGCAGCGGTGCCCCTCCCCCACCCTCATCTCCAATCCTCCCTGCCGCATGTGCTCCCCCTTCCCTTCCTCCCTGGTACCTCTAGTTGAAGTTGTTCCTCGCGGCGGTCAACAACGTGCTCCTCGCGACTCTGTCAGCTCTCCCTCCGATGTCACTTCCTACGTGCGGCACCCGAAAGTGACATCAGTGGAAGAGACGACGGGTCGCAAGGAGCATGATGCTGACCCAGCGAGCAACAACTTCAACTAGAGGTACGGGGAAAAGAAGGGGGGGCGCGCATGGCACGGGGGGAGTGGGACGAGGCGGGGGTGGAATGGTCTGCCCCCACCAACCTGGCACCTGGGGGCGGTCACTGCAGCTGGGCACCAGCATTTACACCTGCCTTTGACATGGCATAAGTGTTCTCGCTTAAAGTTAGGCAGGTGTATGCGGACTTATGCTTACATTCTGTAACAACAGTTAAGAACATAAGAATTGCCACTGCTGGGCAGACCATAGGTCCATCGTGCCCAGCAGTCCACTCACGCAACAGCCCCCAGGTCAAAGACCAGTGTTCTAAATGAGTCCAGCCTCACCTGCGTACTTTCCAGTTTAGCAGGAACTTGTCCAACTTTGTCTTGAATCCCTGGAGGGTGTTTTCCCCTTTAACAGACTCCGGAAGAGCGTTCCAGTTGTCTACCACTCTCTGGGTGAAGAAGAACTTCCTTACGTTTGTAAGGAATCTATCCCCTTTCAACTTTAGAGAGTGCCCTCTCGTTCTCCCTACTTTGGAGAGGGTGAACAACCTGTCTTTATCTGCTAAGTCTATTCCCTTCAGTATTTTGAATGTTTCAATCATGTCCCCTCTCAGTCTCCTCTTTCCAAGGGAGAAGAAACCCAGTTTCTCCAATCTCTCATTGTATGGCAGCTCCTCCAGCCCTTAACCATTGTAGTCGCTCTTCTCTGGACCCTTTCGAGTAGTACTGTGTCCTTCTTCATGTATGGTGACCAGTGCTGGACGCAGTACTCCAGGTGAGGGCGCATCATGGCCCGGTTCAGCGGCATGATAACTTTCTCCGATCTGTTTATGATCCCCTTCTTAATCATTCCTAGCATTCTGTTCGTCCTTTTCGCCACCGCCGCACATTGCGCAGACGGCTTCATCGACTTGTCGATCAGAACTCTCAAGTCTCTTTCCTAGGAGGTCTCTCCAAGTACCACCCCGGACATCCTGTATTCGTGCATGTAATTGCTATTATAGAATCTGCATTAAGCATGCTGTATCCTATTACCTAACTTTAGATTCCCTGTCTTGAATCTACTTCTTAATGTGCAGTAAGTGCAAAAACTTAATACGCTTTAGTTAGCATGCCCTATAAAGCAATAGCTGGCCTGGGAAATTCAATTCAAAACACATGGAGGGACATTTTCGATATGACGTCCAAATTCGAGTTCGGGCGTTTTGAGAAGTATGCACAAAAGTCCGGTAGCAAACAGGACCTTTTTTGCAATAGAAAAACATCTATCTTTTTGTTTCAAAGCTGGCCATTTCTTAGATTTGCTTGTCCTCGGTGCGTCTATGCTTTTGAACCATTTTCAAAAAACCATACAAACCCATGTTCAAAAGAAAGAAGGAGATAGTGGATGCTGCGGATGGGCATACTGGATGGGCCATTTGCCCGTTATCTGCCATCATGTTTCTATTTTTCTAAAAGAAAAATGCACAAAACAAGTCGTTGGATTGGAAGGGTCAGCATTTTTAGTAGACTGGCCACATAGATATCCCAGCAGAACAGTGGAGCACCATAGGGTAGGGTTGCCAGATTTTCCAATCAGAAAATCCGGACCTCTAGACCCGTCCCAGGTCTGCCCAGCTCCTCCTATCCCCGCCCTGGATATTTTCTAAAATATTTGATTATTGCAGAAAAACGGCCAAATCATAATCCCTCCCTAGTCCTGCCAAAAGCCACACCTCCAACACACCCCTCCAGATTTAAAAGCACTGCAGACAACCACCAT
The DNA here is from genome assembly GCF_902459505.1 of Geotrypetes seraphini. Lineage (NCBI taxonomy): Eukaryota > Metazoa > Chordata > Amphibia > Gymnophiona > Dermophiidae > Geotrypetes > Geotrypetes seraphini. Next base: position 300,159,581 of record NC_047086.1, read on the forward strand.
AGAAATTCATCTACAAAAACCATTTTGAAAATAGCAAAGTTGGAAGGTTTGGCACATTCATCTGCTCCTTTATGCTAATTTTTGACCAATTTTTTTTTTTTTTTAAATGATCTCTTTAGGCAGTCAGCACCTGCTGCAACCACTTATCTGCTTTTAAATATCGGCTTCTAAATATTGATTTAATTTGAAGTGTCAATATTTTATTCATACGCAAAGAAAAGATGGTCTGTGCAGCACAACACAAATGCTCTTACTTCAAACTTTCAAAGTATTTTCACATGAAAGGAACCACAAAAAAAGGGCACACTTAAAAAGCAACTTCCTGAAAATGGAACTTCCTTTTTTCACCTTGCTTTCATTTCAGTCCTTTTATATTTACAAGGGGGAGCTGAAAAGTTCTCAGCCCAACCAACTAACTTCCTAAATTCTGAGCATTATTTTGCCACTGTAGTTGAAAAGAGTGTTATCTTATTTCGTTAAGTGCTAATTTGCAGACACAAAATTCTGTGTTTTGACATTGTTTCAGATCATTGATTGAACCATTTCCACGTCATTCTCTTCTTGGTTAGGTGTTTCAGCACCCCCTTGTTAGGTGAAGAGTTTGTGTCTGGTAACCAGAACTAGATTGTGATGTCATAATGCCTCATTACACCAATAAGAGCCAACCTCATCAGTGATGTCACAATGGCTTGATTATCCTATATTTGGCTCACTTTTATTACATATGAGGGGGTGCTGAAAAGTTCTCAACCCAACCAACTAACTTCCTAAATTCTGAGCATTATTTTGCCACTGTAGTTGAAAAGAGTGTTATCTTATTTCGTTAAGTTCTAATTTGCAGAAACAAAATTCTATGTTTTGACATTGTCTTGGTGACGACACAGGCACCTGTCCTCCTCTCTGCCCCCCCCCAACCCCCCACTGCCGTACATGCGTGCCACTTTCCTTCCCCCGTACCTCTGTATCACTTCTGGCGCGAGCGGCAGCCACCAACCTGCTGTTGCACCAGCATCAGCTCTTTCTCTGATGTCATTTCCTGAACCCGCACCTAGAAAGTGACATCAGAGGAAGAGCTGATTGCGGCGCGACAGCAGGTTGGGGGTTACTGCTCATGCCACAAATGTTACAGAGGCACAGGGAAGGGAAGGGAAGTGGCGAGTGTGCACGGCAGGAGAAGGCGGGGAAGGAGTGTGTGGAGGAGGGGCACTACCACCTGGGCACCTCTCACAATCACCACATCACTGAATGAACCATATCCAAATCATTCTCTTCTTGGTTGGGCTGAGAACTTTTCAGCAAACCCTCGTATGTAAATAATTTATGTTGTGTGAATCCAACTTATTATCCTAATAAAAGTACATAAATAGCATCGTTTCAATGTTACAGTTTACATTTTTTATATAAGTAATTATTATAAGAATGGATTGAAGTAACTTAGAACCTAGAAATTACACATGAAGAAAATATACAGATCTTGTTTCTCTAACCTAAACCTTTTTTAATGTAAAAGTCTTATGAGAACTTTAATAAGCAGTGTGCCCTTATAGACTAGACTAAGGTTACCATACAGCTCCAGACAAAGGAGGCCAGACTGAGAGACATCCAGGTTTTATTTCCATTGTTGGAAGTAAAACCTGGATATCTCAATCCATCCTCCTTTTTCTGGAGCCATGTGGTAACACTATGGGCTCCTTTAACGAAGCCACGTTAGCGGTTTAATGCGCGTAATAGCGCACGCTAAACTGCCGGCCGCTCTAGCCGCTACCGCCTCCTCTTGAGCAGGCGGTAGTTTTTCGGCTAGCTCAGGGGTTAGCACGTAATAGAAATTTACATGCGATACAGCCGCTAAAGCGGCTTCATAAAAGGAACCCTATGCTAGACAGAGTAGGCCAGAGAAAGGTACCATTGATCCACAACACTACCATTGGAGATTACTGCAATGGTTTATCAAGTTTTGATTTAAGCAGGGGATCTCTAGCATTCATTTTATTTTATTTTTTTAGAAGTCAGAAGAATGCTAAGACAGTTCAAGAGAAGAATTTTATAATCATCTTCTCTTCTGTTTACTGCTAGGGGAAGGTGAGTTAATTCTTCCTTTTGTTTTGGTTTTTTGTTGTTGTAAGATTTTTCACTTTCTTCCTAATGAATGAGAAAAGAAAGTGCCCAAGAACAAGATAAAGCCTTAATTACTTCAGGTTCTTTTCCCATTCATGAGGGAGCCAGACAGCTGAATTTTGGGAAATTAGGAGTCAGGGGAGGGGGGGTTGTGGTTTGTTTGTTTTGTTAAGGTGGGAGGTTATCTAGTGGTCTTGGAAACCTGACAGTTCACCCCTGTGTCTGTCAGACTAAGGGATTTGGTGCTAGCTAGACAGAAAGATTTTGGAGGTATGATTATGAATGCCTACTCAGCATCACTAAGGAGAACAAAGAATACTCTGGTGTTCTCCTAGAGAAAACAGTTGTCAGTACCTGTCTGGTAGACTGAGAAAAAGAGGGAGGAAGAAAATCAACAGAAGTTAAGCTGGGAATCCCAGGTAGAGAGTGGAATCCTAAAGAGAAAGGAGAAATTTTATTGTCTATACTGAGAAGAGCTCTCGAATCCAAGATGGAAACAGAAAATTCCAGAGTGGCCAAAGGAAGAAGAGATTTACATGCTGGATGTTTAATTTGGATGCCAGGTAAAGAAACATGCCAGATGTCAAGTCATATTTATTCAAGAAATTCTTCAGTAAAGGTTATTTTATGTTGGAACACTATTGTTTGATCACTTATTTATTGGGAAACCAAAAGTGATCAAGATTCCGAAGGGCTATGAAAGAAAGCCTTCCTCTTGATCAGTAGAACCCGTGGCATGCAGTAAGCGAAGGAGACCTCAAATATGTCCTGCAGTGAGCCACCTCAGCTTATGAAAGTATAAGGTAAAGCATGCAAATTACAGTTATACTGTACTTTCCAGATTGGCAATAGTCTTAAAAACAGTCATTAATGCGAATCTGCGTTATAAAATTCTTACTTTAAGGCAACTACCATTTTTTCTCATTGGAATACAATGATCAAGTCTTGTACTCCTTTCTTCCGCACCGCACTGTGGGGGACAATTTTCATATAACCCACATACATTTAAACTATACAAGTAATTTCCTTTTAACATGGGCATTAAACTGCCCACACTGTTTTCATCGAGTCTTTTGTGTGGGTAGCCAAGAAAGGGAAAACAAGCATGCATATTTTTTTTAATGTCAAGGTTTCCTTCTCTGACTTAGATACATAGAAACATAGAAACATAGAAATAGACGGCAGATAAGGGCCCACGGCCCATCTAGTCTGCCCACCTTAATGTCCCTCCCTTACCTTTGCCCTGTGAAGAGATCCCATGTGCCGATCCCATTTGGCCTTAAAATCAGGCACGCTGCTGGCCTCAATCACCTGTAGTGGAAGACTATTCCAGCGATCAACCACTCTTTCAGTGAAAATGAATTTCCTGGTGTCACCTCGTAGTTTCCCGCCCCTGATTTTCAACGGATGCCCTCTTGTTGTCGTGGGACCCTTGAAAACGAAGATATCTTCCTCCGCCTCGATGCGTCCCGTAAGATACTTGAACGTCTCGATCATGTCCCCCCTCTCTCTGCGCTCCTCGAGCGAGTATAGCTGTAATTTGTCAAGCCGTTTTTCGTATGGTAGATCCTTGAGTCCAGAGACCATCCGGGTGACCATTCTTTGCACCGACTCCAGTCTCAGCACATCCTTGCGATAATGCGGCCTCCAGAATTGCACACAGTATTCCAGGTGGGGCCTCACCATGGATCTATACAATGGCATAATGACTTCCGCCTTACGACTGACGAAACCCCTTCGTATGCAGCCCATGATTTGTCTTGCCTTGGACGAAGCCTGCTCCACTTGATTGGCAGACTTCATGTCCTCACTGATGATTACCCCCAAGTCTCGTTCTGCTACCGTTTTTACTAGGATCTCGCCATTAAGGGTATAAGACTTGCATGGATTCTGGCTGCCCAGGTGCATAACTTTGCATTTTTTGGCATTGAAGTTGAGTTGCCCAAAGGAATATCCCTTATCAGTGTGGTTAAGTTTGTGCATAGTGAACTATGCATGTACTTTCAATAGTGTTTGAGAAGGGCAAATTTCGATGTGTCAGCTGATCTCAGCAGATGGTTTTGACTATTGCCCATGTTTTTATATTGGAAGACAAAACACTTTGGGCTCCTTTTACTAAGCTGCGATAATGGTTTTAGTGCGCGCTTAGCGCGCGCAGAATTGCCGCACGCTAGACACTAACGGCAGCATTGAGCTGGTGTTAGTTCTAGCCGCGTAGCATGGGCTTATCGCGCGCTAAAAATGCTATGGCAGCTTAGTAAAAGGAGCCCTTTATCTGGGCAGAATTCATTCAGCAGTTATATTACTTTTATTGGATTGAAAGATGAAACTGGATAATCGAGCTTAGTCTCCCTAGTAGCCATATCTGACTGCTGTGAGCAGTGCACATTTTGGTCTCTGGTGAACACAGTGTGCCAGAACAAGTGATTCCAGCTTGATTGTGCATATCGGTCCTATGGAAGCTTCGCACCATCAAAAAATTCTTTGGCGAATTGTCTTTTCATTTACTAGTACAATCATCCATCTTGAGTACCTTGGATTACTGTAATATTATATACCTAGGAGCTTATAAAAAGACACTTAATAAGCTGAGATTAATTCAGAACACTGCGGTCCACCTAATCTTTGGTTTGAAAAAATGGGAACACATTACCCCTAATTTTCAGAAACTTCACTGGTTGCCTGTGGAATCTAGAGTCCTCTTCAAATTTGCCTGCATTAGCTACAAAGCTGTTTTTGGGATGCTCCCAGCTTACCTTGCCTCTCAATTCTCTCTAAACTGTTCTAATAAGAGCACCCACAGAAAGTTTCAAGTTTATTAGAAATTTGATGAATCGCTTATACATTAATTACTAAGCGAATTACATTAAAATCCAAACTATGCATACAATAAAATACAAGATATGCATACAACATATAAATTAAAAAAAAAAAAATAACAACTCAGAAAAGGGGTTAGACCAACAGACCAACAGACAAAACTGGATGTGGAGGAATGAAGGGATAAAGTTACAATATTAATAATTTTAAAAAGAGGGAAACAATAAGGGAAAAAAACATTGGGAAGGGTATCTTTTTTATTTTTTATTTTTGATAAAGGGTCTACTGCACTGTGACTGTTCCATTCAGAGGGTAAAAGCATCTTTAAACAGGAAGGTTTTTAGATTAATTTTAAAACGGCTAATATATTTTTTGTCTCTTATATATTGGGGTAGAGAATTCCAGACTTGGGGGGCTACTATTGAAAAACCTATTTAATTATACCCCCCCTTCGAAATCATATCAATACAAGAAGTTTTTGATAGAATGCTAACATTCCAGGCAGCTAAATCGAACGTATGGCTTGTAAAACCCATACTAGAGGCCACTTCTTACGTTGACTTCAGAAAAATACTGAAGACACATCTGTTTGACAAGTTTTTAAAACTTCAATCATTTTCCTCTAACCTCATTATCAATTCCCAACAGCTGTCCACATCTTAATTATGCCACTGTTCCAACTTTTAGACTTTAGATCTAATTGATGTACTCTTTCAACTGTAATTGTATTCCAGTCTGATCGTTTTTACCTTGTACCTATTTGCTTGTTTCTATCCTGTATCAGACTGAATGTTTTGTTCTAATTTGTATTTCATTCTCTGACTGTATGTTTCTTTGCTGTAAACCTCTTTGAACTTCTGGTATAGCGGTATATAAGAAATAAAATTATTATTATTATTATTTACATTATATGGATATTGACTGGTAATGTTATACTATGGGACATGTATACTAAAATACAAAACTTACAGTGTAGTAAGTATAAAGCGCTCAAGAAAAGGATCTGGGTGTCATCGTAAACAATACGCTGAATGAAGCCTTCCACCCAATATGTAGCAAAACAGGATGCTAGGGATTATTAGAAAAGGGATGGTTAACAAGACTGAGACTTCATAAATCAATATTTGGGTCTCTGTGGGATTCAATATGTGTTGGGACAGATTGATTACCACTGGTTCTTCTGTGTTTGGGATCGGGTATTGGGCCTCGATCGTGTTGAGCCTCTTCTGCCTCTAAAGAACGGATCCCTAGAGGTCTTAGGATCCAAAAGGCTCCTCAAATTTTCAAAGAAGACCATCAATTCATAGAGACATGGAATAAAATTTTGAATAAATGTGCTCTAGATCTAATGCTTTTAATTATTGAAAATAGTAAAAATGTTGTTAATGAGCAAAAGAAGAAACTAGATGCAGATATATGTCAGCTTAAATCCACTTCAATAGAGTCGGAATTCCAAGACAAATTCAAAAATCTGAACGACAACATGGATAAGTTTAGAGAAAATCTGAAAAGAAATAAGTTGCGTAAGTTTAAACGAGACAAAATGGACTATGTTAATAATAAAGTTTACTCCTGGATGTATAACACTAACAATAATAATGACAATAGAGATCCAACCGCCTCGGACACCTCAGTATCATCAATGTCCACTAGTGGTGATAGTCAATCCAATTTTTTAAGAAGAGGACAGACAACAAGACGCGGACGAATAAGAGGCAGAAGAGGCTCAACACGATCGAGGCCCAATACCCGATCCCAAACGCAGTGGTAATCAATCTGTCCCAACACATATTGAATCCCACAGAGACCCAAATATTGACTTATGGACTTTCATTTGTACCATCTACTCATTTTGATATTTTTCAGTTTAACATAGACTTAGAGAAGCTTGTGAGAAAACTGCAATTGAAGATCTATTTTAATGCTTTCTCCCCTGTACAGGAACGGACAATATTAGTCCCGAAAAGCATGTGGTCTCCACCTATACCGATAGATCCGCTTGTTAATGCATTTAAACTATGTGTTTTAAAAGATGTCAATCACTGGTATGATAATACCGTTCAGTATCACAATAATTTAAAAAAAGAAGAAATACAGGCGGTAAAAACTCTTAAATCAGATAAATCATTAATTATAAAGAAAGCAGACAAAGGTGGAGCAGTAGTACTAATGGATTATGATAAATATGACGCAGAGATTATGAGGCAATTGCAGGACGAGAAGGTTTATGAAAAGTTACCTCTAGATCCAACTAAAAAACTGCAAAGATTAATTAATAAATTGACCAATGAGGGTCTACGAGAAGGTTTCTTAACTCATAAAGATTACAAATTTTTAAACAACAAATTTCTAATGATTCCAGTTTTTTACACGCTCCCTAAAGTACAAAAGAGATTGGACGACCCACCAGGAAAGCCCATAATGTCATTTCGTGGCTCTTATTAGAACCACTTTCCATGTTTGTGGACGAATTCCTTAAAAATGAAGTGCAAGATATTAAATCTTTTATTCAGGACTCTAGAGATTTGATGGTTAAACTAGAAGATATCCCGGAGGAACTATTTCCATTTATCATCATGTCATTAGATGTCACTTCTCTCTATACCTCTATACCCCAAGATGAGGTATTAGATATTTTAAAGAAAACGTTTGAGAAAAGAGATAGACCGTTATCTATACCATCAGAATTTCTTTCAAATCTATCAAGATTAGCCATGAAAGAAAATTTTTTTATGTACAATGGAAAAATCTTTAAACAAAAGAAAGGTGTGGCCATGGGTGCTACTTTTGCCCCCTCAGTAGCCAACCTCTACATGGCTGATTTTGAATCTGTTTGGTTAGAGAATTCACCTTTCAGTTCATAGAAACATAAAAACATAGAAGATGATGGCAGAAAAGGGCTACAGCCCATCAAGTCTGCCCACTCTGCTTACCCACCCTCTATCTATGACCTAATGACCCAATTTCCTTATCTTGACCCTCGTAGGGATCCCACATGGGTATCCCATTTATTCTTAAAGTCTGGCACGCTATCTGCCTCGATCACCTGCACTGGAAGCTTGTTCCAATGATCAACCACTCTCTCTGTGAAGAAATACTTTCTGGTGTCGCCATGAAATTTTCCACCCCTGAGTTTCAGCGGGTGCCCTCTTGTGGCCGAGGGTCCCTTGAGAAAGAAAATATCATCTTCCACTTCGACACGTCCCGTGAGGTACTTAAATGTTTCGATCATGTCTCCCCTCTCCCTACGTTCCTCGAGAGTATAGAGCTGCAATTTGTTCAGTCTCTCTTCGTACGAGAGACCCTTGAGCCCCGAGATCATCCTGGTGGCCATCCGCTGAACCGATTCAATTCTGTGCACATCTTTACTGTAATGTGGCCTCCAGAATTGCACACAGTACTCCAGATGAGGTCTCACCATGGCCCTGTACAACGGCATTATGACTTCAGGCTTTTGGCTGACGAAACTTCTATTGATACAACCCAATATCTGCCTTGCCTTAGATGAAGCCTTCTCCACTTGATTGGCAGTTTTCATGTCTGCACTGATGATTACTCCTAAATCTCGTTCTGCTGAAGTCCTAGTTAAAGTTTCTCCGTTCAAGAAGTACGTCCTGCATGGATTTCCGCTTCCGAGGTGCATGACCTTATATTTCTTAGCATTGAAGCCTAGTTCTTGTATTATAAGATGGTACAGATTTATAGATGACGTTTTTCTTCTCTGGAGGGGCACAGAACAAGATTTACATTTGTTTCTCAAATGGCTCAATAGTTGTGATAACAATATCCAATTCACTGCACAGTATTCCCAAGAGAAACTGAACTATCTAGATGTGTTGGTGATTCAAGTTGTAGACCATTTTGAGTTTGATTTATACACGAAACCGACAGATAGAAATACGTTCCTGGACTTTCACAGCTGTCATCCTGTGAGTTTGAAAAAGAATCTCCCTTTCTCTCAATTCTTAAGATTAAAACGTAACTGTAATACTAACAAAAGCTATAATAAACATTCAAAACTTTTAATCCAGAAATTGGAACTTAGGGGTTACCCAAGGAATCTTCTCAAAAGGGCTTATAAGAGAGCCAAATACTATCATCATGAATGGCTATTGGATAAACGAGTTAAGGTTCTGAATGATCCAAACATAGATAAAGTGACATGTTTACTTAAGTATTCCACTGCAGGTAGTGAGATTGCTGATATTAAAGAGAACTGGAAAATTATGAGAACTAGTCCTCTATTTCAAAATATAGATATACAAATCGCCTTTTCAAGAGATAGAAATTTAAAAGAGATCTTATCCCCTGCTGTACGTCCTCTAGAGATCGCAGAGTTTACTTCCGAAGGGGTTTTTTAAGTGTGGCAAATGTAATATCTGTCAAATCACTTTACCTTTGAAAGAATTTACTAGTCCGAAAGATGGAAAGATTTACAAAATCCATCACTTCCTTACTTGTTCCTCAGACCACATCATTTACGCTATCATTTGCCCTTGTGGCAAGTGGTACATGGGCATGTCTACTAGGCCCTTTAAGATAAGGATTAGTGAACATAAATCCAATTTAAAATGTGGAAGATTAACTGCTCCCCTGGTTGAACACTGCAATTTAATGCAGAATAAATTTCTGGATTTAAAATGCTTTTGTTTTGATAAGATTATACCGAGTAAGAGGGGGGGAAACCGAAGGAGACTATTATTGCAGAAAGAATCCCGCTGGATTTTTAAACTGGGCTCCCTAAAACCGGCGGGCCTAAACACCACAATAGAATGGAGTTCGTTCTTTTAAATAAATTTATGCAAGGCATTATACACCAATAAGTCTGCCATAGAGTTTTAATAAGAGTTTCTATCATGATAGCACCTTTAGATCCGTGATATAAGTTTTAGATTTGTAAGTTTTACACTATATAATTTGATTTGGCATATAATTGCACTAGATCACTTTATATTATTTATACTGCGGATTGTGTGCACGAAGCATTTGCACTTTATAAAATAGCAGAACCCAATGAATGATATCTCTCACCTGTTCAAGCTGTTCAAAAGAAATCTTTCATGATTAATAGCACAGGTATCTGAGGGCACTGCTGTATACTAGAGAATGACACGGGGAGCGATCCCCGCAGGGAGCTGCGGCGTGGCTGCGGTTTGGCTGCGGGTTATGGAGACTCCAAAGCCAAATCGCCGCAGACACGGGGACAAAAGTTTTCACCGCCCGCAAAAACGGTGAAAAGATTTGTCCCCGCAGGCCAATGTACCCCCTTCTAGGAACCGCTATTTACCTGTGTTTCACCGTGCTCCTCATTTGTCAGATCAACCCTTCCTGCCAATAGAACCCGCCCCACCCCCCCCCGACGATCGCCGGCAGGAAGGTGCTCAGCCCTTCATGCCGACAGAACCAGCCCTCCCCAACGATCGTGGCAGGAGGGTACCCATCCCCTCCTGCCTACCCCAACAGCCCCCCCGACGATCGCAGCAGGAGGATATCCAACCCCTCCTGCCAGCTCCCCAACAGCCCCCCTATGATCACTGGTAGGAGGGTGCCCAACCCCTCCTGCCGGCCCCCCCAACGGCCCCCTAGATCGCCAATAGGAGGGTGCCCAACCCCTCCTGCCGGACCCTCCCCCAACAAACCCCGCCATCCCGAAACACCACCCTTAGTCTTACTTTCCAAGTTGGACCGGACAGCTCCTCGCTCGTCTGGCCAGCAGGCCTGCCTCCGTCCAAATGAGGCGGGCCCGCCCCTACCCTGCCCAACCCACAGGATCCTAGGGCCTGATTGGCCCAAGCACCTAAGGCCCCTCCTATAGCGGGAGTGGCTTTAGGTGCCTAGACCAATCAGGCCCTAGGATCCTGTGGGTTGGGCAGGGTAGGGGCGGGCCCGCCTCATTTGGATGGAGGCAAGCCTGCTGGCCATACGTGTGAGGAGCCGTCCGGTCCAACTTGGAAAGTAAGACTAAGGGGGTTCCGGAGTGGGAGGGTTCGCTGGGGGGGGGGGTCCAGCAGGAGGGGTTGGGTACCCTCCTGCCGGCGATCTTAGGGGAGGCCATTGGGAGGACCGGCAGGAGGGGTTGGGTACCCTTCTGCTGCGATTGTCGGGAGGGCCGTTGGGGGGGGTCTACAGGAGGGGTTGGGTGCCCTCCTGCCGTGATCGCTGGGGGGGAGGGGAGACTTGCAGCCCATCAGAGCCAGCCTTGATTGAGCTGTAAACTAGAGTGACACGGGGAAAATATTTGTCCGCGAACTTGGTCCCCATCCCTGTGAGCTCTGTCTCCGTGAGCTCGGGCTCTATCCCCATCCCATCCCCACAAACCATCTCATCCCATTTCAACAAGCCTCAAATAGTTTTATACTGAACTTATTTTATTCAAGTATAAAAAGAAACAATATTCTATACAATTGTCATTTTATAAATTAGAGCTTTGGCTGCTGAACTAGAGGAAGAGTTTTAAAGTTTTAAAGAATGTTTCCTTTATACGTAAATAAAGAAAAGTATATAAAATCGTACCCGTTTGAGGCTTTTATGTATGCAGCGGTGACGGTGACGGGGCGGTGAATGGGGTTGCAGTGGCGGTGACGGGGCAGTGAATGGGGTGGCAGTGGCGGTGACGGGGCGGTGAAGGGAATGGCGGTGACGGGGCGGTGCAGAGGATGGTGAGACGGGGACGGGGCGGTGACGGGGACCAATTTTTTCACCGTGTCATTCTCTACTGTATACTATAAACATCTTTTTCCACAAGTCTTTTTTCTGTTGGATTATTTTTCCCAATGTGCAGCACTTTGCATTTGTCCACATTAAATTTCATCTGCCATTTGGACACCCAGTCTTCCAATTTCCTAAGGTCTTACTGCAGTTTTTCATAGTCCAGATGCATATTTTTTTTTTTGTAATATCATATTTATTGGAGCAAAAACCAATCGATAATACAGAACACGTCCAAAGGTTGAAACACAGTAGCAAGCAAAACATTGGCATACATACACAAAAGCTGGGTAAGGAGATAAAAGAGAAATGAAATATATATGTGTCAAGTACATGCAGATGACAGAGTGCCCGCTGAAGCAAAACCTTAAAATGCTGGACAGGAAACTGAACCACCGACTGGCACTGCCAATTTTTAAAAATGATTAAAAAAAAAAAAAATCATATGGAATCCCCAAACGATTCTAAACACATGCACACTCCAGAAACACGTAGCAGGCACACTCAGACATACCAACATCCAAGCAGTCGCAGGCAAACTCACAAACACACACACAAACACACACTCTCTCCAAAAAACAGTGCAATGCATTGGGTGCTTAAGAACAAAAGGAAAAAGAGAAAAAGAAGACAGCAAAACAGAAATCATGGGAAGAGCAGCGACAGGCAAGGAACACTCACAGTCCCCACAGGAAGAAAGAAGAAAGAAGAGTAAGTAAAGGAAGAAAGAAAGAAGAGGGTATGGAGAGGAGAAAAAAAGAAAAAGAGCACCAGGCTTCTACTCGGAAGTCCCCGGCAGCTGCAGGAGAAAGGCAGAGCATACCTTCCACATGGGGAATAACAGTAAAAATAAAAATAAAAATGGAGTAGAGGTAGGTCATAGGGATAGTCAGGGACCACTGCTCAGGCAATAGGCCTGATGGGCCGCTGCGAGAGCGGACCGCTGGGCGAGATGGACCTCTGGTCTGCCTCAGCGGAGGCAACTTCTTATGTTCTTATGAAGGACAGGAAATCAAAGAGAGAAGCATAAACACAAGCCACCTCTAAATTTTTTCCAGTCCTGAAGATAGAATGGACAAAAATTTGTCCCACAAAGAACAGTAGGTTTTCCATAAGTCTTGAGCACGAGCAGAGTAGGTATCCAATTCATATCGGGCTTGAGTTCTCATCAGGGGAAGCCACATTTGGTAAGTTGGGGGCCTCCTCCGAGGCCCAGTAGCGTAGAATGAGCTTCTCTCCCAGAAGAACAGCATGGAGCGCAAATTTTTTTCGAAGCCTCATCTAAGCCCTGCTGGGCAAAGTCCTGTACATCCCCCAACAATAGAACAGGGGGGTTCCAAATCAAAGAACAGGATAGTGTCTGCTCAAGGCAAGTGTGTACTGAGGACCAGAAAATCAGCTCGGGACAGTCAAAAAATGAATGAAGAAAGGTACCTCTCTGAGTCTTACATTTAACACATATATCGTCAAGCCACAATTCCATGACAAACCCCTTAAGATGGGTGAGATATACCCGGTGCAGAAGCCGGAACTGTGTCTCCTGAAGGGACATCGTTTTAATGTAAATGTAGAAAGTGTGAAACATTTGAAGGAGGTCAGGGAGGGAGACTTCCATAGGCAACTCGGCAGACCACTCCCTAGCCAAATAGTACAAGCAATCTCTCCCCAGGTGGCCCCCACCCTCCCGATACCAAGTAGAAATTTTATTAGAGGACGCTGGGGCGGCTAGAAAAGCAAGATCTAGTTTACCATATTCCCATGTGTCTCCATGGTTCCTGACCAAAGATCGATAGTAGTGTTGGAGTTGGTAATACGTATAAGAATGGGTGGGTGGGAGACCCCCAATGAGCTTGAAGCTGGGTGAGAGAGGGGAACTGACCACCCCCCAAATCTAGGAGGGTACCCATGGTAGTGTCTCTGTCCTCTCACCCCCGCAGACCTGCCAAGCCATCCACACCCGGCACAAAATCAGGGCTATGTATGAGAGACAGGAACGGGGAAACAGTGGGCAGCCGACCCTGACGCACCCTCCACCAACGCCATGCCCGACCGAGAGGGAAGAGAAACGGAAAGGTCCAGGAAACAGAGCCCGGCCCGCCCCGTCCGGCCCGGTGGAGAGAAGAAGAAAAGGATTGAGGCAAGCAACAATCCTGAAAAAGATGCAGAGGTGAGTAGTGTCGGGAAGACACCAGAGACTCATGAATCCAACGAAGAAGAGCGGCCACATTGTAAAGACGCAAATTAGGCAAACCCAGACCACAGGATTTAGGCTGTGTCAGTTTAAAGAGACTAATACGGACCGCCTTGCTATTCCAGACAAAGGAGTGAATGACAGAGTGAAAAAGCCGTTCATCAGTAGGGGAGATCCAAACCTTCAGTTTGGGGAAGATATAGCAGTTTCGGAAAGAGAACCATTTTCACAAGTGGAACACGGCCCATCAAGGACAGAGGGAGTGATCTCCATTTATGGCAAAGTGTTTTTATTTTGCCAATGGTGGCGGTAATGTTGGCCTCGTATAGTTTTTTAGGATCACGATAGAGCATAATTCCCAAATATTTCAGTTTGCCCTTTGCTATTCCTATGCCCAGCTGCTCCCACAAGGGGTCTGAGTCCACAAGGGGGGCACCAAGTAATAAGGCCTCCATTTTATCGAAATTGATTTTTAACCCAGAAAAGCGCCCGTACGAGTTAAGAATAGTCATAAGAATAGGCAACGTTTGATCAGCATGATTGGCATAAAGTAACATGTCATCCGCAAACATGCTGATACGGAACTCCCTGGTGCCAACATGCAGACCCTCCAAAGCAGCATCCTGACAGATGCGAATAGCTAAAGGTTCAAGGAACAAAAGAAATAGAAGAGGGGATAAGGGGTAGCCCTGCCGCGTACCACAGCCCAAAGGAAAAGAAGCCGACACTCCTCCATTTATCAACAGCTGGGACCTGGGATTATGATAAAGAGCAGCTAACCAGTGGAGAAAATCCCCACAGATACCATAGCGCTCCAGAACCCAAAAGAGATGGGTCCAGGATACCATGTCAAAAGCTTTTTCGACGTCCAAGCTCATGATGAGAGCACGATCAGAGGTGCAACGGTGAGATTGTAAAACAGCTAGGACCTTGAGAAGATTCATTGAGGCATACCTACCTGGTACAAAACCCACTTGATCGTCATGAACGAGGAAGGGGAGAAAGTTATTAAGACGCGCTGCCATCACACTGGTCAGAATCTTAATATCTTGATTAAGGAGGGAAATTGGTCGATACGATCGCAAAGCATCCAAGGGGCGACCAGGTTTAGGCAGAATAATAACATGAGCCCGATTATGGTAATCCCCTAGGGGTGTCTCATGATGAAGTCCCATAAAGTAAGTCTGAAGGAGAGGAAGGTCCTTCGGATGTAGAAGCTTATAAAACTCAGGACCGAAACCGTCGGGGCCGGGTGTCTTGGCCAAGTTAAGCCTGCGTATGGTCCACTGTAGCTCTTCTCCCGTAATGGGAGAGTTCAAAAGCAATTTTTTGATCATCAGAGAGCTGGGGCAAAAAGAGGTTGGCAAAGAACGAATCCCGCGCCAAAGCGTTGTCTGGGGGGCAGCGTACAGGTCCGAGTAGAAATTCACAAGCTGTTGTAGAATGACCTTGTGAGTAGTGTGAACTACGCCGTGTCGATCCTTAATAGTTGTGATGACGTGTTTGGCTTTCGGGTACGTACCAAGTTAGCTAACAATTTGCCCGTTTTATTTCCCCAGCGGTGAAGTTTGTATTTATAACAATAGATACTTCGCGTTGCCCGTTGATGAAGCAGGTCATGAAGTTGACGCTTCACCTTTCCCAAGGCGGCCAAGGAATCATCATCCAAACGCGAAATATGGGTCTTACGTAAACGCTGTAGTTCCTGGACAAGAAGAGTAGATCCCCATTGCGCTTCTTGTTTATGGCCGCGGAGTAAGCCAAGATGTGCCCACGTAAAACTGTTTTAGCTGCTTCCCAGTATAAGACCGGGCTAATGTCCCCCTCAGGATTCGTGGAAAGGTAATCTTCCCAATTGCTCTGTAGGTAATTCTGTAAATGAGGATCGAGATAGAGATGGGGAGACATTCTCCAGATACGATCATTAGAGGGAGAATTGAACTGCAAAGTGAGGCCCAACAGGGCATGATCAGATAACCATGTGGCTGTCAGAGAGGCATCGTGGAGCTTTGGAAAGAGCGAGGCAGAGAGAAGGAGATAATCAATATGGGAGTAGACCGCATGGGGAGACGAATAGAAAGAGAAGTCAATCTCATCCAGGTGAAGGGTGCGCCAAGAATCAACTAAGCCCAGTTCTCTCACAAGAAAATGCACCCCTCTGGAAAAGTGTCCCTTAGGGGTACGCTTAGCCGGTTTGCAGTCTATCCCTGGGTCTGCTACTACGTTAAGATCCCCGCCCAAAATAAGGGGAGCTGGGCTGAGGGGAACGAGGAGGCCCACCAAAGAGGAGAAAAACCTATGAGAGTACACGTTACATAGAAACATAGAAGATGACGGCAGAAAAGGGCTATAGCCCATCAAGTCTGCCCACCCTACTGTCCCTTCCTCTTAAGTCTATACCTAGTGACTATTTATTCAGATTGACTCTCTTAGGGATCCCCTATAGGCATCCCATTTATTTTTAAAGTCCCATTTATTCTTAAAGTCCAACACGATGCAGGTCTCGATCATCCCATCAAGTCTGCTGACCCATCCTCTTAAGTCTATACCTAGCGACTGATATTCCAGTTCGACCCTCGTAGGGATCCCACATAGGTATCCCATTTATTCTTAAAGTCCAGCACGCTGCTGGCCTCGATCACCTGCGCTGGAAGCTCATTCCAACGGTCAACCACTCTTTCTGTGAAGAAATATTTCCTGATGTCGCCATGAAATTTCCCGCCCCTGAGTTTGAGCGGATGCCCTCTGGTGGCAGAGGGTCCCCTGAGAAAGAAGATATCATCTTCCACCTCGATAAGTCCTGTGATGTATTTAAATGTCTCAATCATGTCTCCCCTCTCCCTACGTTCTTCTAGAGTGTAGAGCTGTAGTTTGTTTAGTCTCTCCTCGTACGAGAGACCTTTGAGACCCGAGATCCTCCTGGTGGCCATCCGTTGAACCGACTCGATTCTAAGCCCATCTTTACGGTAATGTGGCCTCCAGAATTGTACACAGTATTCCAGATGAGGTCTCACCATGGTTCTGTACAATGGCATTATGACTTCAGGCTTCTTGCTGACAAAGCTTCTACTGATACATCCCATCATCTGCCTTGCTTTAGATGAAGCCTTCTCCACTTGATTGGCAGTTTTCATGTCTGCACTGATGATTACTCCTAGGTCTCGTTCCACCGAAGTACTAGTTAAAGCTTCTCCATTCAAGGTGTAGTTTCTGCATGGATTACCGCTACCAAGGTGCATAACCTTACATTTCCCAGCGTTGAAGCCCAGCTGCCAGGTCGAGGACCATCTTTCCAATGTAAGCAGGTCCTGTGCCATACTATCCTGTAAATTACATTCACTTACTGTATTGCATAGTTTAGCGTCATCGGCAAATAATGTTATTTTACCCTGAAGCCCCTGAGTCAGATCCCCTATGAATATGTTGAAAAGGAGTGGGCCCAGGACTGAACCCTGCGGTACTTCACTGGTCACCTCCGATGTTTTAGAGAGGGTACCGTTAACCATTACCCTTTGAAGTTTAAGTTTTTTTATTAGGATTTTATATACCACCTATCAAGGTTATCTAAGCGGTTTTACAATCAGGTACAAGACTTCCACTTAGCCAATTATTGACCCAAGTAGTTAGTGTTTCTCCTAACCCCATCGATTTCATTTTGCTCAACAGCCTGCGGTGTGGGACGCTATCAAATGCTTTACTGAAATCCAGGTACACAATGTCCATAGACTCTCCCAAGTCTAGCTTCCTTGTCACCCAGTCAAAGAAGCTGATGAGATTGGATTGGCAGGACCTACCCTTGGTGAATCCATGTTGATTGGGATCCTGTAGATTCCCCTCATACAGGATCGTGTCTAATTTGCATTTAATTAAAGTTTCCATGAGTTTACACACTATTGATGTGAGACTCACCGGTCTGTAATTCACAGCCTCTGCCCTGCAACCCTTTTTGTGCATAAATATTGCAAAGGATAAGGGATTGCCCCCACAGTTCCCTCACCAGGATAACATATCACCCATTGGGGTCTGCTATTTGAGTATGCAAATGGAAAGGAATATTTTTGTGGATGAGGATGGCTACCCCGCATTTCCGGGCAGTGAAAGAAGCAGAACCCACCTGTCTCACCCATTCCCTGCGAAGTTTAGCATGCTCTACATGGGTCAAGTGAGTCTCCTGAAGGAAAGCTATGTCAGTATGTTCTTTCCTAAGATAAGCTAGTAATTTAGTACGTTTTATAGGGGAATGGATCCCATCTACATTAAGTGACCTGATATTCAATTGTGCCATAACCAAGAAAGAGGATACAACTACAGCAAAAAAAGCAGAGAACACTGGTAAGAGGGTGGGACATCCCAGCAAAATCCCCCCCTTGATTCACAAGCACCCAAAGGAAACAGTAAAGAAAAACACTGCATACATCGCACCATCCAGATCCAGACATCCACATATATCCGCCATTCACTCCCCACCCCCATGCACACCAACTCCCCCCCATGCGACACCCCAATCGTCACATAAAAAACACAGCAGTCATAAGAAAAAATAATGGGCAGCTCCAAGCCACGCCCAAACAGAGACCCAGGGAAGGCCAGCAGAGAAACAGAACAACCAATTGAACAAAGTGCACCCCAACAATATAACAAAGTCCATAGGAGAGCACAAAGGGAACCCCTCCTGCCCCTCCACAGGACCAGATGGCAGGAGACCTGCAGGGAAAAGCAGTAGTGAAACTGCCCCAATGAGGCAGGGTAGGGGAAGCCCCATCAGAACAAGAACCCAACAATATCACCCTGAGATGCCCATAGACCAGTGGTTCCCAACCCTGTCCTGGAGGAACACCAGGCCAATTGGGTTTTCAGGCTAGCCCTAATGAATATGCATGAAGCAAATTTGCATGCCTATCACTTCCATCATATGCAAATCTCTCTCATGCATATTCATTAGGGCTAGCCTGAAAACCTGATTGGCCTGGTGTTCCTCCAGGACAGGGTTGGGAATCACTGCCATAGACAGTCAAAATCACAGCCTTTACGTGCTCAAGCACTGTGAACAGGTGTCAAAGGGCCCCCAGATGTGGGTTGAGGTCCTCTCCACGTGCAAACTGGCGGGCTCAAGAAGCAGACGCAATCACTGTACAGGGGATTCCCCAGGCAGCGCTGCAGGCAATTTTTTAATGAAGTGATCCATTTCCTCAGGCGTGTTCAAAAAGATGGTTTTATTATTGAAAACCACACGGGCCCTCGCTGGATACAGTAGAGAGAAGCGGATATTTCTGGTGAACAGGGCGTTACAGTAAGGAGCCATGGCTCTGCGGCGCGCTGAGACCTGGGGTAAAAAGTCCTGAAAAATGAGGATCTTAGTGCCCTCATAGACCAAGGCTCGGCCTTTGCGGTACTGGGTGAGAATTTTTTCTTTAGCCACATAGCTGAGAAAGCGGGCTATCACTGGACGAGGCCTCAGATCTTCCTCTTGCCGTTGCCCTACACAATGGGCCCGGTTGATAGAGTATGGCATCAGGAGATCCTGCAGATCCAAGGCCTTGGATAACCATCCCTCCAGCCAACTGCGAAAGTTAACGTCGCGAATGGAGGCAGGGATGCCGATGAAGCGAAGATTATTGTGACGCCCCCTGTTCTCCTGATCTTCAAGGCGCTCTGAGAAGGTACGATTTGTCGATTCCAAAGCGCGGAGCCACTCTTCATAATGAGCCACGCTCTCCTCCTGTTGCGCTATATGATCTTCAGCGCATTGCAGTCTTTCAGCCTGCGAGTCCAAACTCTCCTTAATATCCTCCATGAAGGTATGTATTTTAGCGAGTTTGTCCTCCATGACCAGGGTAAGAGAGTGCGTCAACTCCTGCACCGCGGCGGTCTCTAAAGTAAACATCGGCGGCTCATGGGATTCCATCATCTTGGGCTCCAGGGCTCTCTGCTTGTCCTTCACCCCGCACTGCAGTTTAGCCGACATACCTCGGAGAACACTCAAAGGAGGAGAGGCGCCGCTCATCACTGTAATAAAGAGCAGGAAAAAGCCAAAAGTACGGCCGCAGACGCAAATATACAAGGTCTGTGTAAGGTTTTACAGTGGCGCGGCCCGGAGCTGTGGAGGCACACGTCCATTCACTATCCCAGCATCACGTGACTCCCAGTCCAGATGCATTTTAACAACTTTGAACAGTTTAGTGTCATCTGCAAATTTAATCACCTCATTCGTAGTTCCAATTTCTAGATCATTTTAAAATATGTTAAATAGCACCGGTTCCAGTACAGATCCCTGCAGCACACTACTATTTACCCTCCTCCATTAAGAAAAATGGCCATTTATTTTTTGTCCAATAACCAATTCTTAATCCACAATTAAACATTGCTTCCTATCCCAAGACTCTAATTTTCTCAGGAGCCTCTCATGAGGATAAAATGATATGAGAGTACCCCAGTGAGGAAAATAAGGTACTCATGTAAAAAAATGAAACAGAGAATCATGGGACATGGAAATTGTTCTATAATCTAGGACTCATAACTCAAAGAGAAAAAGGAGTGCAGGAAGGAGGACCTTTCATCTATTCTGTGAGAGTACTAAATTTTTCCCTTTAGACTTCATGTTTGGATAATCAGTGTATCCTTATAACCTGAGTAACAGCTTTTTTATCTGAGTAAAGGTGTCTAGCCTTTTTCTGGTCAAACTCTGTTTGCCTCGGGGTGAACTTATGAACTAAATCTACATAAAAAACTAAATTTGCATAAGAGGCTAATTTTCATAATTAGCCAACTAGTTGCTTGGATATAATAGTACTAGAAAAGGGTTGCATTCCTGAGAGAACTTTTCCTCAATTTTCCTGGGAAGTTTTGACTTTCTCTCACCCTGATTCAGCCACCATTCATCCTAAATTCAAGCATACTTCAAATTCATTAAATTTATGCTCAAATTACCAGCCAATAGCAAACATTTCATTTATTGCAAAAATTACTGAAAATATTGTTCATGCACAATTGCAAGATTTTTTGGACAAAACCAATGTTTTACATCCCAATCAATCCAGTTTTAGGAAAAATTACACTAACAGGTATTACAACATATGTACATTATCATTTAGTGTGCCACACAATCACTCCCAATACTCATAGGCTGTTGCCAAATTGAAGTCAGTACTTCTTTTATCTTTAGATCTTTCTGCAGCATTCAGTCTAGTAGACCATTCCATCCTAATATCTAGACTACAAAACATTGGGAAATGATAACTTATACTTCTGTGTGTTCCTCACGTGGCAAGATCTATATGCATTCCAACATAAAGGAATCCATGGGTCGAATAATCCATAAAGAAGTTTGAAAATATATTACTCTCTCCACTATTTATGATTGTATTGTTGCTACCCTACAATATAAAATGTACCACAACTCCTGTACCCCAAACATTGTGAATGTAATACTGTGACCCGTTCTGACTCCTAGAAGGACAGGATATAAAACTGAAATAAATAAATTAAAATAAAATAAAATAAATAAAATATTAACCCTTCTTCAAACTCCAGACTTCACCACTTTTATCTACAGATGACATCCAAATCTTATCAATTATAGATCCTAATGATAATCCCAATATTAATAAAATCAATAGTAAACTAAAACATCTAACAAATTGGCTTGTCCAAAATAAACTAATTATCAACCCATCAAAATAAAAAAATTCTCTTTTTCAGGAAATCTATAAATTCTAGATTATCTCACCCAATTCTACTAAATGACATTCCAGTTCCTCAAATTAACACAACTGAAAAGAAACATAGCTGTCTGGTGGGATAGTAAGGTGAAATATGACTTTGAAGGTAGTCTGGTGCCAGGCCATATACAAACATCACAACCTTAAAGTGAACTCTTGCTTCCACTGGCAGCCAATGTAGCTTCACCAGAAGCAGAGTACCTTCTAAAAGTAATTTAGCTGCTGCATTTTGAATTATGGAATGGTCTTCCACGACAGGTGATCAAGGCCAGTAGCGTGCTCGACTTCAAGAGTTGATGGGACAGGCAGGTGGGGTTGCTACAGAGTTATGCTTAAAAGATGGTTTCTCAAGAGAGGGAGGGTTCTTGAGTGGGCAGACTTGTTGGGCCGCCAGCCCTTTTCTGCCATCATCTTTATGTTTCTATGTTTCTATGTAACATGAGTATTAGGTAGACTCTGCATTATCATTTAAAATACAGATATCCTCAGTTGTTTGAAACTGCTGTTATAATTTACGATGTATTCGCTCAA
Source organism: Geotrypetes seraphini (assembly GCF_902459505.1). Classification (NCBI taxonomy): domain Eukaryota; kingdom Metazoa; phylum Chordata; class Amphibia; order Gymnophiona; family Dermophiidae; genus Geotrypetes; species Geotrypetes seraphini. The sequence goes on from NC_047086.1 coordinate 300,181,664, forward strand.
TTAAATCTCTACTTTATCCTTCAGCAATAAATGTCCTAGTCCATGCTTTTGTCATTAGTTGCCTAGATTACTGAAACTCATTATATAAAGGTATACAGATAAAGGATTTTAAAAGACTACAACTGATCCAAAACACTGCAATAAAACATATAACAGGACATTAAAAATACGATCATTTTACTACGCTACTTAAATCAGCCCACTAGTTACCTGTATCACATTGTATCACTTGCAAAATTCTTTTACTAGTATTTAAAATCTGCTCTACGGATACACCTTTATTTCTCAGTAAGTTTTTAACATCTTACACTCCTCCCCGGACACTGAAATCTCTCAATCAAAATCGATTAGTAGTTCCAACATTTAGGGCTCCTTTTACAAAGGCATGTTAGGGCCTTAACATGTGGAATAGCGCACGCTAAATTGCCCCGCGCACTAGCCGCTACCGCCTCCTTTTGAGCAGGCAGTAGATTTTCAGCTAGTGCGCGCTATAGTGCACGTTAATCCGGTACGTGCTGTGACAAACCCAGGTCCATTTCGGGTCTTTCTCATAACAAACACGAATCCGTCCCGGATTTTGCCCCAGTGACCTGGAGAAAGCACAGTGCACCTAGATGCAGGAGAGCTGATCAGGTGACTAACCAATTAATTGAGCAAGCTGACTTCTGCTCTGATAATAAGATGGAGGTAGAAGAAACAAGGCAGGATAAGATCAGGAGAAAAAGCTACACTCCATGTAGACCTGCCCCTGCCACTGTCAGAAATCTGAGGCAATTTGAACAGCCGGTTAAAACCAGGACTAGGGAGAAACCTGCCTGTAATAGCAGGAAACAGGCTAGTGTGTGGAAAACCCTTCCCCCACCTTCTCAGAGGGGGAGTGGTCTCCCACAGGATATAGCGTGGCTCCTGAGAACAGAAAAGGGGCACACAGGAGAGAGGCATTCAGGAGAGTGGGAAACTGGCCGATGACAGAGGCAGAGAAGTTGTCTCCTACCAGGAAACCTTGGGAGCAGCCAGAGGAAGAAGCGATGGAGGTACAGGCAAGCCATGCAGGCACTGAGACCCAGCAATTGCCCATGAAAATTCATTAAGTCTGAGGATTGGATTTTGCTGTTGCTTTTACCTCTGAACTGCTAGTGATACTGTAGTTTGTGTGACCTGAATTTAGAGGCTCTCCTTGAAAGCCAAACTTAACGGCTTTCTTTAAAGCATTGAAGTTTGAACAAACGTATGAGTGCATGCTTTACCTGGATTGTTGCCAAGCTGAGTCCGAACGTTGCCTCCTCTGACAGCTGTGCCTAATCACTGTAGCCACGTTTCAGAGAGAGGGAGAAACGTAGGCATGCTCCTGAGATAGCAGAATCAATGATTTTTGGTTTGAAAGGAACTATTTGATAAAACATTATTTGTTTAATTCATTACTGCTCTGGTGAAGAGGACTGTGTTAATCACCTGATTATAAGTCCAGAAGCAGGGGACTGTACTTAATGCAGTGCTGGTCAAGCTTTATCTTCTTGAATGCATTATTTAAACCTTTTGTTATAAGTTCGTGCCATATGAGCTTAGACTGAACTGCACGGTGGAAGCCTGTATTTTTGAGTTATTTAATCAGTGCTGGAATAAAGCTATTTTTGTTTTGCCACTTCTGACTGGAACTCTTTTACCTTGCATGCTTATGAGGCAGATAACGTGCCTGAAGTAAGACCTGGAGGATCCCTTGGTAGTAAGGGACACGCTAGATCTGAGTTTTAGTCACGTTCCCGGGTGCTCACTGTGTCTACAGGAGCATGGGTGTGACAGTGCGCTAAAATGCTTAGCGCACCTTCGTAAAAGGACCCCTTAGAGAAATATTTCTAGACTCTATTCGAAATTCAATTTTTTTGATTCAGGATTCCTAATTATGGAATCTGCTTCTTAGCAATCTAAGACTTCAAACCTCACTCAATAATTTTAAGAAAGACCTTAAGACTTTTTATTTAGATATGCGTTCTCCTAGACACCTGAACTTTAATTTTTTATTTTAAATTCTTTATTGATTTTATAAAGCATATAAAAAGTGCAAAATTTAAACATTCAAAATTTCAATAAACAGCACTTATATTCTTGCATTAAACATGATCAATTAACCATACCCTCCTTCCTTCTCCATCCTAGATGTGTGTGCATAAGAATAAAAATAATTTAAATCTGGCAGGTAAATTATTAATCTTTAAGGTATTTAACAAATGTATCCAATGGACTCCAAATTTCTTTAAAAATTTTGATCATTCCTGATTGCTCTGCTAACATTCTTTCATATCGATAATATAAACAGAGCATTTCCCACTAAAAAGTAAAATTTAGAAAATTAAATTAGGCATAGCAAGTGAAAGAATTACTTGGAGGTTTTTTTTTAAAAGAATTCTGCCTGATATGTATTAGGTGCATAAGTATTGAAAAGCATCAGGGAATCATTTCCTGAAGTCATATTAATGCAGAGCTATCTACCCACTAGATCAGCATGAAAGTCATCAAAATTAGCAGATATCATCTTATTTACCAGTCTAAGGCGGAAGGAAGACTAGGCTTACCTTCTTTGGAAAATTATTATAAAGCTACACAGATGAGAGCAATAGTTGAATGGCATTCATATCCACTTAAATTTTGGGTAAGGGTAGAACAAGAAATGCTAGAAGGGATAGAAGGTATTAGAGAATTGAAATACTTACCATGGGTGGGAGAAAAATAATTAACAAATATAAGTAATCCTTTTAGTAGATGCTCTATGAGAATTTGGAAAAGTACAGGGAAAAAACTTTTAGGGAGAGAAAGGAGTATTTATTTTTTCTCCCTTGTTATATGTGCGAGATTTTATACCAGGAAGAGAGGGGGGAATTTTTAAGAAGTGGGAGGCAAAAGGTTTGAAGTGTTTTGGACAATTTATCAATGAAGGGGAGGTTAAAGCCTTTGCAGACCTTCAGGATCGATATCAATTGGAAGCGAGAGATCTCTTTCCTTATTTATAGGTGAAAAATTATATTTTGACATGGAAGGGGATGGGTAAAGAAGCCTTAAAGAAATCTGAATTTGAAAAGGGGTTAGAGAACCCAGTCGCAAAGGGGTGTGTTTCTTGGTCATATAAAATTATACATTACGATAAGGAAATGAAAACTTCATATATGAAAGCATGGGAAAAGATCTGGTGAAGGAATGGTCAATAGATGAGTGGGAGGCAATTGTAGTACATCTTTTCCATATAGTTAGAGCATCCACATTGGTGGAAAATGCTATTAAACTTTAGTACGATGGTATATTACTCCAGTTCTAATCAACAAATATACTAAAGAGGATAGTGCTGTCTGTTGGAAAGGATGTGGTGAAAGAGGCACATTCTATCATATGTGGTGGAATTGCCAAAAGGTCCAGAAATATTGGGAGCAAGTATTTCATTATGTGAGTAAGTTAATCCAGACTCCAGTTAAAGTGAATGCTGAAAGGGCACTGTTGGGAGTAGGAATAGAGGGTTTAACATCTTCTCAATCTAAACTTAAGGATTTGGTATTTATAGCTGCCTGACTGACATTGGCTCAGCAATGGCGTACCCCAAATATACCCACAATTAGAGATATGAGAGATCGTTTAGGAATAGTTTATGAAAAATATAGACTATCGGCCCTCTTAACAAATCAATGAGTGAAGTTTAAAGATATTTGTGAGAGGTATATTGAAATGGAAAAAGAGGTCCTTTGAAAGATCTGAATTGTATATTACTCTATCCTTATGACTAAGGAATTCAGGGGTCATAAAACTTTTAGCTACAAATAATCAACATATAAAAACAGTGTTACTAAATAAATATTTCTGTGTTTGTCCAAACAATCATTCTAAACGCTATAAGAAGGTACTCACTGTGTAACTTTGCTTCCGTTAACACTCAAAAAAATGGCGCTGGCAAATTTCAGACGCCATGCATGCGCGTTTTATTCTATAATCTATGATGTCATACTATCTAATGCGCATGCGTGAAACTATTAGCATCGTGTTTATAAAAATAACATAAACTTAATTCACAACAAACATTTCAAACATTTTCTGACATGCACAACTGACCACATTATTTATGTGTTCCTTTGTCCTTGTAATAAATGGTATGTGGGCATGTACACCAGATCGTTTAAGACAAGGATAGGTGAACATAAGTCCAGTTTAAAATGTGGAAAACATAATGCTCCCTTAGTAGAACATTTTACTCAGATGAAACATACTTTTTGGAATTTGAAATACTTCTGCATTGATAAAGAGGTGCAAAACATGAGAGGGGGAGATAAACAATGCAGACTACATCAAAGAGAATCGCGGTGGATTTTCAGATTAGACACGTTAAAACCAAAGGGCTTAAATTCCAATATCGACTGGTGCTCATTCTTTTGAAATTTTTGTTGTGAATTAAGTTTATGTTATTTTTATAAACACAATGCTAATAGTTTCACGCATGCGCATTAGATAGTATGACATCATAGATTATAGAATAAAGCGCGCATGCGTGGCGTCTGAAATTTGCCAGCACCATTTTTTTGAGTGTTAACGGAAGCAAGGTTACACGGTGAGTACCTTCTTATAGCGTTTAGAATGATTGTTTGGACAAACACAGAAATATTTATTTAGTAACACTGTTTTTATATGTTGATTATTTGTAGCTAAAAGTTTTATGACCCCTGAAGAAGCCTGTACTGCGGCGAAACGGGTCCCGTAGGGCGTTTAGCCATTCAGCTACAAATTTCTGGTCACAAGCCACCTCTAAAAAGATAAGTGTGGAAGTTTTATTTTACTCAATATTTATTGCATTCAGCACTTTAAGAGAACTTGTTGCACTATTGCCTTTTTGCACTTATATTAACTACAGCTCGATGAAAGAAACCATTTACCTGTATATACTGTTTCAAATACTAATGTGGTTGAACAGTACAGGTCTCTAAGAGCTTAGTAGTGCACTTTAAGAAGGATTTGCACAACTATCATTCACATAAGTCCTAATTTCAGTTTGTTTTGCAAATCAAGAGGGCTTAGTCCATTATAGTGGATTGAGTGAATCAATATGAATGAACAAGCCAAGTCACGTAACAACTGCAAGAAAGGGCCATCAGTGTTTTAAGCCTGTGGGAAAAAGATCATTTATGGAATAGAAACCTAGGAAGAGCTAGGAATGCCAAAGGCTTGAATCTTTAACTAACTGGCTTATTCTTCAACCAGGTCAACACCAAAGAAAGCAAATTATTCCTTATCAATGTAAAGTCCATTCCCGTGTTAATGGATTAGTGACATATTCATTTCCAGTGTTCAATCTCGGTCCAACCTAGCTTGGTTTCAAGGCAAGCAGCCCCTTCATCAGGGACCAGACAAGAAAACCATAAAGAGCAAAAAACGCCGTAGAGTCAGGGAGTCGATGGGCCGGCAAGGCAAAAGAGGGGGTTAGCACAGATTTGAACTGAACTACTGTTCCTATATTATAAAACACAGCAATAAAACATATCAGTTGAAAGCCAGCTTGTAGCAGTCATTTTTATGAATGCTGGTCATTGCAGGCTTTTTATACCTGGACAGAGAATGTCATAGGAATGGGTACCCACTATTAACCAGAGGGCAGGGATGGGGACAGAGCCCAAGGGGATGGGGTATGGACAGGGACAGAGCCCATGGTCACGGATACAAACCGTGTCCCTGTTTCATTCTCTAAACTAGCCTTAAACAGATTGCTCCAACAAGATGGAACAGCATCTATACAATGCTAGTATCGATATATAAAAACTTAACACATCTTAGACAACTGGCAACTGAATTCGATGATTTAAAAAATGCAGAAACTGCTTTTGGATTTAAATGAACTACTGTTAAAGGACATCATTTGTGTCTTGTCTGCCTTTGATGTAGCAACAAGCGTCTTGTCTACTGATCAGATTCCTACCACTGGCAGCATCCTTCCGTCACATGCCCAGTTGCTCAAGCATCTTACTGTTACTGTAACAGGTTCATCCATCATTGTTGGCATCAAGGAGCAGGTCCAACATTTAATAGGACAATCAAAAATAAATCACTATCCAAATAATATATATAAATAATTATGCAGTGCTCAGACCCACAACCTATTAAATGAACCAAGCATAGGCTGTCCAATCAGACCATCACAGCACATACATTGTCTAACCGCCACTATAGATCACATAAACGAAAAGCAGACACATAAAACAACTTATCTGCAAGTTTGTGCAGGTCACGGAAGATGGGCCGGGCCAGTGCAAATAACTTAAAACTCCTGAAGCTGTGAAACACAAGTCTCCCCCCCCCCCCCCCCCCGACTTGAGTTTCGCGACTGAATGCTTCCTCGGGAGTGGAAACATCTTGCAGCTTCAACTTCATGGGGAGAGACCAACACGGCCGACTAACCAACTACTTTTAAAAGGCACTTATTTTACTGTTAATCCACTACATTATGTTGATTTTCTTCTACACCCATGTCTGAAAGACAATCCAATTTTCTTCCCTTATGATGCAAAACAACAGGCAACTGAATCTTTGGAAAAGTTGTATCAAAACCAGATTAAAATGGAAGGCTCTATTTGTGATTTACACACAACAGTTGAACAGAATATTGCTCCTTTTTATTCTTTAATAAAAAGATTTAAACATAAAACAAGTGTTCTAGGCTTGTGCAGATGAGGATAGAGTCCGCAGAGATGGGGTGGGGACAGCGAAAGAGCCTTCAGGGACAGGGCGGGGTTGAAGACGGAGCCTGCAGGGACAGGGCAAGGAAGGGTACAGAGCCTCTGGGGACGTGGCAAGAATTGATCTCCTGTCATTCTCTATCTGGCTATTCAGTACTGGGCCACACCCAGATAACAGCACTAAATACTATAGCAGTGTATAATGCAGCCTCCGGAAATTATCTGGGTACCGTGTTATAGAACATATCTTAAGCACAGAACTGAACAGAGTGTCGTCCTTTTACTGTATCTTTATAAGCATGAATAAAATTAGGGGAACATTATTGCACAGCTTTTCCTCCCCAGTTATTCTTGGTGCTCAGCATATCTCCACGGAAACAGATCCTCTTGGTTTCCTGTGCCATTACATTTCATATTAGCCTTTATGACACTGTGGGATTCAATGTTATTTAAAGCAACAATGATTGGCTATGATACTGCAAATTAAAATGAACATGCTTGCTAAAAATAATTCCACAGAATTTAAAAAAAAAAAAAAAAAAAATCTAGTGCAAATGAGATGAAAGTACCATGTTAATATATATTATCCATTATGACAATGAGGCAGGGCCAAAAGAGGCCCTGAGCCAGCCAGAACTGAAGGCTTTGGGGTAGGGTTACCAGACATCCAGATCTACCCAGACATGTTCTCTTTTTATATGACTGTCTAGGTGTCTGGACGGTTTCCTGGACTTGAGGGAATTTGTCCAGGTTTTGGACTCACTCTCTTCAGTCCATTCCCCATCCCAGAGTTGGGTATGGCTTTTGTGAGTCTCCCCTGTCCCAGGTCCTCCTCCGGTGCTGCAATTTCAAAACTTCAGGCAGCCAGCAGCGTTAGCAAAGTGATCCTTCTGCCATCATCCTGAAAGCCTTTACTCAGCAGCATCCGGCCTATGCAGGAACAGGAAGTGTTGCAGAATGAAGGCTTCTGGGGCAGGCCAATAACAGAAAGATCACGTCACTAATGCTGCGTGAAGTTTTAAAATTGCAGCTCTGGAGGAGGACCTGGGACAGGGACCAACTCCAGGGTTAAAAAATGTTTGTACTGTAAAACTACCATTTAAAAAAACAAACAAACAACACCCAGCTTACTGTTAATAATGTCATAGTCTGATACACTGTTTAAAAAAACTTTTGTTTGGCTGGTAACATATCCAACCACATAAATGCTTTTGAATACCAGCCTACGGAGCCTTTTTACTAAAGTGCAATAAAGTTTACGCTTACCCTACATTAGGTGCAAAAACTAGCATGCATTAAGTATATAGACTGCGTGGTAAATGGAGGAGGGCATGCCCAGGATCTGCTCTGCATTTACTGCACAGGGAAGACATGTACCACCCAAGCAGCGCATTACATACAGTGGCAGATAGCGTAGGAGCACCCAAGCCATCTGCCCCTGCATATTGCACTGTGCAGGCCCACTCAAAAATAAACCAAAGCACTTCCATAGTGATGAATCCCCACCCCCTCTCACTGATCTGATTCCCCTAAGTCTGAACCTCCTGAAAGTCCCCTGATCCAATCTAAAGAATGACACGGTGACAAAATTCATCACCGTTCCCGTCCCCGCGGATAACCGCGGGAAACCATCTTCATGTCATTCTTTAAGGAAAGAGGAAAGAATCAGAGTATAATTGGGCACAACCACTGACCCGCAAGCTTTGCTTTGAAGAATGCTGGTGTAGAAGGACCGAGGCTGAAATAGACAGTAAAAAATGACATGGGATTATTTCCCGCGGTTATCCGCGGGGACGGGAACAGTGATGAATTTTGTCAACGTGTCATTCTCTAATCCAATCCTTTTAATGCCCAAATCTGATTCCTCACCTTAATCTGATCCCCCCACCCCTTCCTCGAAACCAAGCTCCTTCCACAATTTCCTAAGTAAACTCTCCCCGCACTGAAGGCTATCCCTAGAGCAGGAGTCTCAAAGTCCCTCCTTGAGGGCCGCAATCCAATCGGGTTTAAAGGATTTCCTCAATGAATATGCATGAGATCTATGTGCATGCACTGCTTTCAATGCATATTCATTGGGGAAATCCTGAAAACCCGACTGGATTGCAGCCCTCAAGGAGGGACTTTGAGATCCCTGCCCTAGAGGCAGCAAGTGGTCTCCCTCTGGGCTTGATAGACCATTGGTCTGACCCAGTAAGGCTATTCTTATGTAAGTTGAATCTTAGCCACTTTAAAAATGAACTTAATGTCTTTTTTTTTAAACTTTGGCTTTTCCAGATATGTGGTGCATTGAGTGTCATGCATAAATGTATGTTGGAATATATTTACTGGTTTTGGATTGGTCAATTGATGTCCTAATGATGATTATGTATTCTTGGCTGCTCTGTATGTAACTATGGAGTTTTATTGGTTGTGTGTATTTTTCTCTTATTTATTATTTAGTCAAAACAGTATAGCTAACCTCAGAATAAATTTATTTTTATGAATTATGGTTTTTGTTGTTTTTCTGAACACTCATGTAAACTGCTCTGATTTTATTCATTAAAAGAGCAGAATATCTAACATTATGAATAAATAAATTGACAGCTTTCATTTGTTGAACTTGTTCACCTGTTAAAACAGTGTGCCACATTCTTTTAAAATGAGGAACAATGATTTTAACTTTGCTTGTCCTGTTCTCAAAGAATGTAAGAAACCTTCATATATTTCTAATAGTGCAATTGCATCATAATGAACACCCCCCCCCTCCCTCAGGAGAGGTTTTGAAACAGGAGAAAGAAGAATTCTCTGACTAAAGTAATTTTGGAAAGCAGCATTATTCTCTGGCTGAGGTAAATTGTTGATTGAAAAAGGGACCATTATAACTGTGTTGCTCACAGCAGCCCCGTGTAAACTAGCCATTTGAAGACTGATACATCAGTAAGCTAGGTCAGTGTTTCTCAACCTTTTCAAAACAAGTACCCCCTAAGCCTAACAAATATCAACTGAGTACCCCCCTGCCCAAACTCTGCCCCAAACCCGCCCAAACTTCGCCCCTGACTCCACCCCATAATAATAATACTAATTGTAATGCAATTTCCTCCATCCATTTTTCATATACACACAATATAATATTATTAATACATAATGGTAACCACAAAATTAAAAAAACACAAAGCACACTGTACGCAGAGAAAATGTTAATTATCATTTATATTCGGGGAGGTTTCAAAGATGTCAAGGCAGATGACTTTAAAATATGCAATGTCACCTCAGTAGCAACTATAGAGAAATAGACAAATATAGTGCAAAATATAGACTCTTGCCCCTCCTCTTCCCTTCATTGCCCCTCCCTTTCCCCTCTTCCCCCTTCCTCTTGTGATCTCCAATCAGTCGCCTAGAGCTTGAACAGGTTTGTGCAACTGACAAATGGAAGATTAGATTAGATATAAATTCTCAAAATGGACACATTTTGATCACTAAATTGAAAATAAAATCATTTTTCCTATCTTTGTTGTCTGGTGATTTCATGAGTCTCTGGTTGCACTTCCTTCTGACTGTGCATCCATTCTTTCTTTCTTTCTTTCCTCCAGACCTCATTCCATTCCCCAATCAACATCTCTCTGTCCCTCCATGTCTAACTTTTTTTTTGCTCTCATCCCCCAGATCAATTTTCACCACTGCCCATTTCTCCTTCTATCACCCCTCTCCAACACCATGCCACATCTCTCCCTCCATCACTATGCCCAACATTCCTCTTCCTTTCCCTCTCACTCACACACACAGGCCCAATTGTCCTTTTCTATTCCCTCCCTCCCTCCTTCCTATGTCCCAAGTTTGTGCCCCCTCCCCCTCACTGCCTTCCAGCCTTTGTCCTTCCTCCCTCCCTCCCCGCTGTGCCAAAGCCTGCCTGCCTCCCTCCTTCCCTGCAGCGCCAAAGCCTGCCTACCTCCCGCCGATTCCTCCTCCCCGGTCCGCCGCCTCTGCTCGCCACAACTCCGGGAAGGGCCAGGCGCGTGCAGCGATTGCACACCGCTGGCCCACAAGCCTTCCCCTGATGCCAATTCTGATGTCAGAGAAAAGGTCCGGGCCAGCCACACAGCGATTGGCTGGCCTGGACCTTCTCTCTGACATCAGAATGTACGTCGGGGGAAGGCTTGTGGGCTGGCGGCGTGCAATCACTGCACGTGCCTGGCCCTTCCCTTCCCTTCCTGGAGTTGCGGCGGCAGGGGATAGGCAAGGGGTGGGTGGTGGTCAGCCTGCGTACCCCCAACAGGCAGTCCGCATACCCCCTAGGGTACGTGTATCGTAGGTTGAGAAACACTGAGCTAGGTGAAAGGTGAATAGCAGATATGTAAATTACAAATCCACTGTTGAAAAAGGCAAACTAATGGTTAACATTGGGTGTGTGTGGTGCTGTGGTTAGAGCTACAGCTTCAGCATCCTGAGGTTGTGGGTTCAAATCCTGCACTGCTCTTTGTGACCTTGGGCAAGTCACTTAATCCTCATTGCCCCAGGTGAGAGCCTGCTAGGACAGTTAGGAAATAATGCTTGAGTACCTGAATAATTTGTAATCCACATAGAATTGTAAGATATGCGGAATATAAATTATAAAAAAAAGACATTTACCCTTTTGGGGGTAATAAAGCACATACTTAAATGAAGGTAACTAAAACATCCTATATAATAAAAAGCTAGCCGCGCATGCGCACTCCTATTTGCGTGTTCCGTGCGCTGTAGGTCTGTGGCCGAAGGAGTGCGCATGCGCGCTTATACGTCACCAGCCGATCGCCTCCACAAGCCGCCCACAGCCAGCCACCGATCTCCGTTCCTCCTGCACCATGGCACGCCAGGCATGTCCCTGCCTCCCCCGCCGCCGGCCTTGGGCTCCTGGGGGCCGGCGGCACGAGCCGCCCGGCCGGTGCTGAGGCCCCGCTTCCCCGCTTCCGCCCTACACGGCGCCGCCAGACCCGGACAGCTTCCCACGAGGAAATAACAAAACGGCCCTACACTCACAGACCCGCGAGCAGGGTTGCCATGGAAATCCAGCCGGAATAACATGCAGTCGCAAGGGTCAGTGAGAGGGGTTCAGGAGCTAAAGAGAGATTGAAAAAAACAAACAACAGTGGACAAGGAGAGAGAGACACACAGACAGTCACAGAAGGACAGGGGGCTAAAGAGACAGATTGAAAAAAAATAACAAAACACAGAGGACAAGGAGAGAGAGACACACAGACACTCACAGAAGGACAGGGGGGTAAACAGACAGACTGAAAAAATAATAAAATACAGAGGACAAGGAGAGAGAGAGACACAGGAAAAAAAATGACAAACAGACATACAGCAGCCAAGGAGACAGACAACAAAAAAAAATACAGACATACTTATATAGAGCTTCCAAGTAGACAGACAGAGAGACAGTGGGCAAGGAGACAGCAAAAAAAAAAAAAAAATACAAACAGCCAAGGAGACAAACAGAAAAAAATAAAAAATACAATGCCCAAGGATAAATTCAGGAAAAAAAGACATACAGACATACAGTGGCCAAGGAGTTAGACTGCAAAAAAGACATACAGATATACAGCAGACAATGAGACAGACAGACTGACAGCGACCAAGTAGACAATCAGCAAAAAAACACAAACAAACACAGAAAGCAAAAAAAGAGAAACATACAGCGGCCAAGGAGACAGGCATGCCACAAATAGGAAAAATATAAAAACTTTTAATAAATCAACCATACGTGAAGAAGGAATAAAAAAAAAAAGGAAGAGACACCTACAGGGAAACACAGGATCAAGAGCATACAGAGAAAACAGAAGTTTGCAGGAATCAGGAACATATAGAGAAAGGAGAGCAGAGTCCCCTGCAAGAAGAGAAAAATAGCAAAGAGACTGGGGATGAGAAAGAGAGCATAGATGTTTGCAGGGAGAAAAAGCTAAGCAGTAATGTTACAGCTTGAGAGTGCAGACTGAGGAAGAAAGCAGAGACAGCGCTACACAGGGAAATGGAGGGAGGAAAGAGAAAGAAAGAAAAATACAGACAGACATAAATTCTAGCACCCGTTAATGTAACGGGCTTAACGACTAGTGTTAATAATAATAATAACTTTATTTCTTCTATACCGCCATAATCTTACGACTTCTAGGCGGTTCACAGTGAAGAGAGCTGGACAGTCAGCGAATTATAGAATACAAATGGAGAAGATGATACAGTACAGTCAGTGAATTACAGATTACAATTAGTACAGTACACGTATTTCTCAAGTTATCAGCATGGAGTTAATCGTTTAGTTAGGAGGTTAGTGAAAACTCTTCATCTAAACCAGGGGTCTCAAAGTCCCTCCTTGAGGGCCGCAATCCAGTCGGGTTTTCTGGTTTTCCCCAATGAACATGCATGAGATCTATGTGCCTGCACTGCTTTCAATGCATATTGATTGGGGAAATCCTGAAAACCCGACTGGATTGCGGCCCTCAAGGAGGGACTTTGAGATCCCTGATCTAAACCCAATTAGTATACACTATTTGGGACCTCCCTGGGGTTCTGATACAGGAGACGAACTAATAGAGACTCTACAAGATCTCTGCCTCGTGCCTTTTGGCTAAAAGGGGAAGGTTTCCCTCCATAGGGAAAAACCTATACTGCAGGCCTCAGACTCTCTAGAGCAGGGGTAGGGAACTCCGGTCCTCAAGAGCCATATTCCAGTCGGGTTTTCAGGATTTCCCCAATCAATATGCATGAGATCTATTTGCATGCACTGCTTTCAATGCATATTCATTGTAGAAATCCGGAAAACCCAACTGGAATACGGCTCTCGAGGACTGGAGTTCCCTACCCCTGCTCTAGAGGGCTGGAATCAGAAAGAGCAAGATTCACAAAAGAACTGGCAGAGAAGTGATCCATGGAGTCTCTTTCTGAAAAAAACAGAAGCAGATTGGCCCACCAGGAAGAGGGTGGGGTGGTGGTGAAGTAGCAGATTAGCCCTTGGGTATACACTTGAGGCAAGGGGGCCCTTGGCCAAGTTTCCAAGTTTATTGCATATTTGATATACCATTACCCTTGAGAGCATGCTCAGGAACAAGCGGTCCTCGGGCAATGCTGAAGGCTTTGAGGGCACAATCAGTGCCTGGGAGCACAACTGGTGCTCAGGGCTCAGCAGAGGTTTAGGTCTCTGGGAATATAATTGGTGTTTGGGACCTAGCAGAGGCAATAAGCCTCTGGAAATGCAATCAGTCCTCGGGGCCCAGTGAAGCACCAGAAATGGCCAAGCCAGTTGGTCTTAGACCCTCAGTCGAGATCCAGCAACCACTGTTCTAGAGTGCACCAGCCAGAAGGTGAGAACTGGGGACATAGTGTGGATGGATAGGGACACAGACTCAGTGAAAGGATAGGGGGTTATGTTGACACTGCCACTTTGATAGAAAAGCCTAATAAAGGAACAAGGAGGTAGGAGGTAGGAGTGGCCTAGTGGTTGGAGCTTCAGAATCAGCACCCGTACACTGATCCCCATGATCTTGGGCAAGTCACCCAATTCTCCATTACCCAGGTACACTAGATAGTTTGTGAGCCCACCAGGACGGACTGAGTACCAAGTTTACCAAGTTTCCGAGTTATCAAATATCAAGGCGGCTTTACATAAAAAATAAGCGAAAACAGGGTACTACAATACACTTAGAACTTAACATCAAAAGACGAAATACCAGGACTAACATGACAGACCTAAATAGACTGGCACAAGAGGGAGGGGAAGAACTACAATTCTTTGAAAGGAAAGAACAAAAAAAGGGAAAAAACGAAAGGACAGGGGGTTCAGCCTGAACGGCTGGACTAGCCAGAGGGCTAGACTAGTATTCGATTAAAACATCCTTAAAAGGACGGTCATACTGCTAAAGCATCTGAATATAAACCGCTTAGTCAGCCTTCATTGATAGGCAGTATATAAATAACTAATAATAATAATAAAAATAAAGTACTCCCCTGAAATTCATGAGGGTTGTGTTCCAGGAACACCTGCATATTTTGAAAAACCACAAATACAGTTTCTCAGCAGATCAAAGGCAGCAGAGGGTAGCTGGGGTGCCGGCGGGTGCATAAATTGTACTTATGAAGCCAGGCACATTTTCTGACCGCCTCTTCCTGGCTCTAAAGTCATGGTTACACCAATCAGGAACTGCTTTGATACACCAGATAGTGCATCAAAGCAGCTCCTGATTAGTGTAACCATGACTTTAGTACAAGGAACAGGTGGTTGGAAAATACCGCAAATTATTGAGTCCGTGAATTCACGGGGGCTTACTACACTTGAAGCTGTAACATTGGTAAAGAGACTGTTTAAAAGTTGCTTAATATGTTTCTCATCAAATACCTTTCATCAAGAATGCTTAATTAGTTGCTTTATCAAGTTATTTCTCACAAAGTACATGTTTTATTGGTTTCATATGAAGTAAGTTGTAAATAATTCAACTGTTTCCTCAGTTCAGCCATCTTTGTTCATAGCAGTCTTTTGGGTTTGTTAGTGGGAAAAGAGGGAAATCCTACTCACTAACACCTTTCTTTTCCAGATGGAGGCACCAGGTACCAACTGTACTAGCGACTGACATTGTACCATGTCAGTCTTGGACCAGGGTGTATTACAATAATATTACTGTTCTGACTTCTTCTTGCTGCCTTTTAATATTGTTCTTAATATTTTACCACCACTGTCCCTCATCTCCACCACCACCAAGTTTTTGTTGTTTTGTTGTTTTTTTTGTTAGTATTTATATACCACTTTTAGCCAGGGCTGCCCAAGTCCTCGAGATCTACTGGCAGGCCAGGTTTTCGGCATATCCACAATGAATATGCATGAGAAAGATTTGCCTGCACTGCCTTCTTGGTATGCAAATCTCTCTCATGCATATTCACGAACACCCCTCCACCATCACCCACCCTCTTAGCAGAACACTTCAAGAACAAAATTACCAACACCAGAGCCACTCTCATCCTTAACCCATCCCATCAAAACACAATCACAATCCACCCTTCAGGAAAAGAGGCAACTGCAGCAGACAGAATTTGGACTCAATTCCCCAACATACAATGGTCAGAACTCAACAAATTCTACAAAAAATACAGTCATGCCTCCTGTGACCTCAACCATTGCCCCTCATATCTCCTTACCACCTCTAGTGTAAAATTCCGCACCATAATTCTACAATGGATTCAATTCACGCTCACAAAAGGCACATTCCCTGCTGACCTCAGCGAAATCGTCATCACCCCAATCCAAAAAGACCCAAAAGCACCACAAAACCACCCATCTAACTTTAGACCTATAGCCTCAATTCCGCTATATGTCAAAATTATAGAAGGCCTAGTAGCCAAACTCCTCACCAATTACATAGATGACCACAACCTACTCCACCCCATGCAATCAGGCTTCAGAACAAACTTCAGTACAGAGACACTACTAGGCTCCCTTATGGATACCGTCAGACAACACCTTAGTACAGGGAAAAAAATGCTTCTCATACAACTGGACCTAACTGCGGCATTCGACTTAGTGGATCACAACATCCTTCTACAGATCTTAGACGCAATAGGCATCTCAGATAAAGTATACTCTTGGTTTGAAGGATTCCTAAAACTCAGAACCTACAGTGTAAAATCAAACAAAGAAAAGTCAGAATCCTGGTCAAACCCCTGCGGCGTACCACAAGGATCTCCACTATCCCCTACCCTCTTCAATCTCTACACTGCTTCTCTAGGAACGCATCTGGACAATCTGGGCATAACCACCTATAGTTATGCTGATGACATCACCATCCTCATCCCATACGATCATTCTAAACCTACCATGACAGACAAACTTCAACAAACACTTGAAACAGTCACAACCTGGATGAAAAATCACAAACTTAAACTCAACCAAGACAAAACCAAATTCATCCTTCTCGAAAATGACAAGGTCCAAACCACAACCAACTTAGAAATAAACACAATCAAATATCCCATCCAAACCACCATAAAACTACTTGGCATGACCATAGACAGATGCTGCACTATGCAACCGCAAATAAATAAAACAATTCAGAAATCATTCGCAGTCATGAGAAATCTGAGAGAAGTCCGAAAATTCTTTGAAAGAACACAATTCCAACTTATAGTACAATCCCTAATACTAGGTATATTGGACTACTGCAACATCCTCTTCCTTCCTTGCCCTGTAACTACGATTAGACAACTCCAAACAATCCAAAATACAGCTTTGAGACTCATCTACTCATTGAGAAAACATGACCACATCACTGAAGCCTTCATCAACTCACATTGGCTTCCAATCCAAGAAAGAATCCAATTCAAATTCTACTGCATATTATTTAAAACCCTACACGGAGACAGCCCATCATACTTGAACAATCGCCTCATCCAAGCACCCACTACCAGACACAGAAAAACGCACTCCCCATTCATACCCCCCCCAATCAAGGAAGTAAAAAGAACAAAACTACACGATGGCCTCCTAGCCACTCAAGCCGCAAGGCTGGACAACCAGATCTCCAACCTTCTGATGACCACCCCAGACTATAGGACGTTCAGAAAAGAAATAAAAACCACACTTTTCAAGAAATTCCTGAAGCAGCAATAACATCACGACCTCTTAGTAACTCTAAAACTGACATTTGATCTACCCATTACTGCACTAATAATAACAAAAGAACCTCCACTATGACCACCTATTAATTCTTTTACAAACCACCTCACCCTCAACAACCAGTTAAATGTTTATAAGATCTACAACTTACCTCTCTAGCTAATCATTGTAACTCTGTTTTTTTAAATTAACCTTTTGTAATCCGCCTTGAACCGCAAGGTAATGGCGGAATAGAAATCCCTAATGTAATGTAATGTAATATCCTGAAAACCTGGCCTGCCAGTAGATCCCGAGGACCGGACTTGGGCAGCCCTAGCCTAAGTGGTTTACATTCAGGTATTCAAGCATTTTTCTCTGTCCTAGCAGGCTCACACTCTATCTAATGTACCTGGGGCAATGAGCAATTAAGTGACTTGCCCAGGGTCACACAGATCAGCATGGGATTTGAACCCACAACCTCAGGGTGCTAAGGCTGTATCTCTAACTGCTGTGCCTCCACTTTGCTTTACCCTGCTTGCACTGTTTTCATTTGCTATAGGCCTCTTATTTCTTGATGCATACACAGGTCTCTATATCTGCTTCTTCAATAGACCTTAATTCTGGCCACTTTCTTTGTAGAATATAACCCTCTACTCTCCATACTCCTAGAGTTGGATAGTAACTAAGTCGACATAGCTAGTTATTGTACTTAAGTAAATTTTTGTAAATAAGTACAGGATAATACAAATTTTGTTACTTTTACTGAAGTAATAATTTCACCAATTTTCACAACTTTACCTAGTTACGTCTGATGATTGCAGTTCAAAATAAAAAGTAGAAGCAGAAGCAAGATGTAAGTGACGATTCCTCAGAAAACCAAATGAAATAGTAAAAATCTGGAGCAGGATTTTGCTATTCCAAACCTCATCATGCAAACAATGTATCATTTCAACTTAAATTTTGCTGTTCAGTGAATATGTATAGTATAAGAACAATAGAGTTGCCTATGTCTGTTGAACTGGTTACTGGTCTCCAGCCAAACAGAACAGAGATGAGTTGGGTCATGTTGAAGTGGAGATACAATTGTAGCTGGTAGCAATTCATGATGAACAACATATGTCTACCGCAGCTGGTCATCTTGAGGACAATTTTACATTTTACTGGATTGATAGCCTTTAGAGAGGATGCCTGCTTGTCTGGTCCCAAGACTGAAGGGTTCCCACACATTTGATGTTCTTGCATCAGTTCTCAAAGATATTTAGTTTGCCATCAAATGAAAAATTGTTAGAACAGCAACAGACAATGATGTGAACAGTGGCGTACCAAGGGGGGTGGGGAGGGGGGCTTTCCGCCCCGGGTGCAGCCTTAGGGGGTGCACAGCCGGACAGGTCCTGAAAATTACTGGGCTGCGACGGTACTGAGCGGCATCGGTGCCCCCTCTCCACGACAGCACTCAGCGGCATTGGCGCCCCCCACCCTGCCCCGCAACAGCACTCAAGTTCGGCCTCCTTCTCCCGGCATCAGCAGAACTTCAGATCGGCAACAGGTGCTCAGTCAAAAGCTTCCCCTGACTCAGCTTCCTGTTTCCGCCCAGGCAGTTCAGTCAGGGGAAGCTTTTGATTGAACACCTGTTGCCGATCTGAAGTTCTGCTGATGCCGGGAAAAGGAGGCCGAACTTGAGTGCTGTCGCGGGGCAGGGGGGGCGCCGATGCTGCTGAGTGCTGTTGCGGAGGGGGGGGGCGCCGATGCCGCTCAGTGCCATCACGGGGAGAGGGGGAGGGGGGCTTGCCGATCTTGTTGCCAAAATCGGAAAGGTGAGGAAGAAAGATGGGCCTGTGGTGGATGGAGAGATTGAGAGGAGACAGATGATGGAAGTGGGGGAAAGAGAGAGAAGGGGCAGATGATGGAAGTGGAGAGAAGGGGGAGAGAGAAGAGGGCAGATGATGGAAGTGGGGGGAAAGAGAGAGAAAGGGCAGATGATGGAAGTGGGGAGAAGGGGCAGATGATGGAAGTGGGGGGACAGAAGAGGGCAGATGATGAAAGGAGGGGGGAAAGAGAGAGAAGGGGCAGATGATGGAAGTGGAGAGAAGGGGGAGAAAGAAGAGGGCAGATGATGGAAGTGGGGGAAAGAGATAAGGAGCAGATGATGGAAGTAGAGAGAAGGGAGAGAGAGAAGAGGACAGAGGATGGAAGGAGGGGATAAATAAAAAGAGGGCGCATGATGGGGAAAAGGATTGAGTTAGGGAAATACTGGAAGGGGTGAGGGAAAGAGGTGGCGAGCTGTAGGTAGACAGTAAAAAAGGAAATTGATGAGAGGGCAGTAAGAACGTAATCTAGATGGATGCAGAAAATAAATTATAAAGGAAAATGAGGGAAGAAAGGGATTGTAGAAGAGAGGTGTGGGAGAGGGAAGGAGAGGAGAGAGATGCCAGACCAATGGTGGTGAAAGGAGAGATGGAAGGGGGAGACATACAGTTTCTGGAAGGGGCATAGAAGGAGAGAAGATGCCATATAGGGAGGGGCAGAGAGACGGCAGACAGTGGACGGAAGGAAGAGAGTAACAAGAAGATGAGGAAAGCAGAAACCAGAGAAGACAAAGGTAGAACAAAAATTTTCTATTTATTTATTGCTTTAGGAGACATGTGTCACTGTTTCTGTGGTGTTGCATTTTATGCAGAGTCCAGCTTCTTGCTGGATCAATTTAACCTTTGTCTATGTATTTCTATTTTATCCCCCCTTTTACAAAACTGTGGAGCGTTTTTCAGCACCAGCCGTGGTGGTAGCAGCTCTGATGCTCAGAATTCTATGAGCATCAGAGCTGTTATCACCATGGCTAAAATCCATACTACAGCTTTGTAAAAGGGGGAGGGGTTAGTTTGTGATTACATATTCCATACTAGGCGAAGGTGTTTTCTGTGTTCTGTGTGTTCGAAAGACATGGTTTTCTGTTAGGATTGATGGTGTAGGATTGATCTGTACTAGTCTGGCTTGTTTAGTTTTACAATGGGTGTATTGATGTTGTACTGCTCACTGCATAAATAAGATGCTGCCTTTTCCTAGGTACTCATGTATGACATGTGGCTTGTTACTAAAAATCATGTTTTTCGTACAGATTGGGGGGGTGCCAAAAAATGATGGGCCATGGGTGTCACATATGCTAGGTACGCCACCGGATGTGAAAGCCTTCTCTCTAATTGGCCAACATGATGATAATAATGAAGATAAAGATACAAGTGATGAATTAGACCACACTACTTCTAATTTCAAAAGACATCAGTAATATTGCAGCCTGGTTGATTTGAAGGAACTTTTTAGTCAGACTGAGCATTGCACTTTCAGCTAGTGCAGTGGAATGACTCACATAGGTGACAGTCATTATCAAAATTTAGTTTTACTAAAAGCAAAGTGGATTGAATTATTGAGCAATAAAATTGTTGGGATAAAAACATTAACAATAGTTACATTCATTGTACTGTGTTTCCCCGAAAATAGGACCTAGTTGAGGCGCTGGATTCGCCGACAGCAGCGCTTCCCCCACCTGCTGATCCGTCTATCTCTCCCTCTCATCCGAACCCCGCCGACAGTGAGACCGACATACCTTCTTCCAAACAGCAGCATCAGCAGCAATCTAAACAGACTGCTTCACGGCCTTCTCCCGCCGGGGCATTACTCTGCTGCATCACTGATGATGTCATCAGCAACATGGCACATAGAACGCCCCGGCGGGAGAAGGCCGCGAAGCAGTCTGTTTAGGTTGCTGCCGACACTGCAGTTTGGAAGAAGGTATGTCGGTTTGCAATCAGTGGGGTTCAGATGGGAGGGAGAAATAGAAGGGTCAGCAGGGATGCGGCTGCACAGCGGGGGGATGGGAGAGAGGGATAAAAAGATGCTGCATGGGAAGAAGGGAGGGATAGAAGCTGTGCAAGGGTTCTGCTGTACCGGGGGAGGAGGGATGGGAGGGAGGGAGGAAAGGATAGAAAGATACTGCAAAGGGAAGGCACAAGGGGATGGGTGAGACGGGAGGAAAGATGCTGCACATGTAGGGGAGATAAAGGAAAGAGGACGAATTGGGGTGGAGGAGAAGGGAGAGATGATCATTGTACATGGAAAAAAATAAGACCTACCTCGAAAATAAGAGCTAGTGCGTTTTTTTGGGCCCAAAATTAATATGACAGTGTCTTATTTTCAGGAAAATACAGTAGTTACAATGCTTTTACTTTTTACTCAAAAAGCTATATATTAAGCAATAACTTTTTGTTATTTTTACTTAAGTAAATTTCTTAATGAGATCTTCGCTGTACTTTTACTTTTAATTAAGTATGTGTATTTTTACTTTACTTAAGTACATCTACCAAGTACTTTGAACAACTCTGCATACTCCCCAGTTTGCCTTCTCTGTTCTTTTTCACCTGTTCCCTGTCTTTAGTACTCTAAAATGTGCCATATACGTGATGTTCAATTTTACTTCTCATTACACAGCTGAGAAGCACAAGAAGTTCATTCACAGACCTCCTGATATGTATGAGACATTGTTCCTTTTTCCTTTCGAAAGCAGTCATGCAGTGTTGAAACATTGCTCTTCCACCCTGCCTGTATCTGAAGTTTAAATACAGTACAAATGGTGGAAGAATGGCCTTGTCAGGAAATATAATGTCAAGTGAAGGCTGCTCGGTGCTTAATAGAAAATATCCTTGAGTTATTTGAAATTTACAGAACTCCACTCAAATTTTTCCCCATCCCCAATTTCCATGTCCTGTCCCCACAAATTTTGTCGCTGTCACTGTCCCTGCCCCATTTCTGTATGCTCTGTCTTAACCGCACAAGCCTCAAACGCTTATGATTTTAAAGTATTTGAGGCTTGTGCAGATGAGGACAGAGCTTGCAGGAACAGGGTATGGGCAGGAAAAGAACTCATGGGGACGGGACGGGACGAGAAAATGAGTTCCTGCAGGGACGGGGAAAAATTTGTCCCCGTGTCATTCTCTACTCCACACATTTAGGGCCAGAGCCGGATTAACCAATAGGCCAAGTAGGCACGTGCCTAGGGCCCGAAGTTGTCATGGGGGCCCGATGAAATAGAGGACTCGTTTTTGGGTTTTTTTTCCTTTGGCAACGCAGGCCCCCCCGGGAAAGATCGGCAGTGCTGGCCTCTCCCCCCTGTAGTGGAACGCACTTGAGGAGTTACAGATTTGGTTGTTTATACATACATATGGGTTACATTTGGTTGATGTAGAGTGAGGCAGTTGAGAGGCATTGTAAACTTGGTTATTAATATAGACTTATATTTCGGATAGTATTACTGCTTTACAAATATTTGAACACTTTCATATATGCATGGAAAGGGTTCAGAGTTAAATTCCTGGGTAAGTAGGTGGGAAAGAAAGGAAGGAAGGGGGATTTGTTCAGAGATGTTTGGGGGTTGCATAGAAGAAAAACTGTGCACTGGTATACTACTCTTTGTTTCAAATTAAAAAAAAATAAAAAGAAATACAAGTGGAAATAAAGAAGTAAAGAAGAAAACAGATAAATGGGGGCAAGGCATGGGCAGGGTAGGGGAGAGGCAGGCCAGGGGGCCCAGTGTACTTGTGTGCCTAGGGGCCCTTGCAGAATTAATCCTGCCCTGTTTAGGGCCTCTTTTACGAAGCCTGATAGCGCAGGCTGATGAGGTAAATGTTCCGATGCCCATAGGGATTGAATGGCACAAAGCAGCTTAAAAGGGGGTGCTGGAAAGTTCTCAGCCCAAACAACCAACCAACTTCCTAAATTCTGTGCATTAATTTGCCACTGTAGCTGAAAAGAGTGTTATCTTATTTTGTTAAGTGCCCCTCCCCCCTCCATATTACGCACATATTCTAAATGTTCTAGATCTTCGGTCAGCAGTCTGGTGAAATTTTAAAGGTTAATGGTATTTTTATGATTTTATTTAGGAGGGAATTTTTTTGGTACGGTTGTTGTTTGTAAGATTAGATTTATCCTGCTCAAATAATGGAGTTTTCTTAGTATGTTTGTTATTTGTATGGGCCAGGTCTATCCTATCTAATAATGGAGTTCTTTTTTTCTTTTAAATATATTTCTTTTATTTTATTTTTATTGTATTCTGTAAACCGCTTGGACCAGTAAAATGAACGAGCGGTATATCAAGATTAATAAACCATAAACCATACTACACCACTGCACACAGAACATGACACTGAGTGGCTTTTATGGGAATGATGTAGTTTTACTATATTATTTTAGTACTAACTGGTTGTCATTAATATATATTGTTTATTGTTAGGGACTTCACCTTGAATAAGCATGGTTATGCGAAACATGGTGGTGATAATTTGTCCCTGATTCTCACTACAATTAAAAAAAGCTAAGTACTAGCAATAACTTATTAATATTCATTAAATTTACTAGTATGGTTAAATATATATAAAAGGTAATCTTAACTTACCCCCCTCTCCTACGAAACTGCGCCAGCAGTTTCTAGTGCGGGGAGCTGCGCTTAATGGCTCACGCTGCTCCCAATGCTCAAAAGAACTCTATGAGCATTGGGAGCAGTGCAGGCCATTCAGCGCGGCTCCCCATGCTAGAAATTGCTAGCGCAGTTTTGTAGAAGAGGGAGGTTAATGAAATATTGAACAAAAATAAATACATGAAGATCCTATGACAGAACACATAAAGCTCTGTGTAGTGAAAATCTATTGAACACAGAGTGGTGTTTCTGAGGATCAAAATCTAATCTAATCTAATCTAAACCTTAAGTTTATATACCGCATCATCTCCATGAGAATGGAGCTCGACACGGTTTACAAGAACTTAAAATAGTGGGTAGAGAAGAAGAAAAAGGATTACATGAACTTATGTGTAGAAGGGGGGAGAGAAAGGGGGGAAGGATAGAGCTACAATTTGCTGAAAAGCCAGGTTTTCAGTTTTTTGCGGAATAACTGAAGGGAGCTCAGGTTCCGCAGCGGGATGGTGAGGTCGTTCCAAAGACCTGTGATTTTGAAGAGAAGGGATTTTCCCAGTTTGCCTGAATAGTGGATGCCGCGTGGAGAGGGGAAGGCTAGTTTAAGCCTTTGGGCAGTTCTGGAGGAGTCGGGACTGGAGGAGTTGAAAGACAGTGGGATAAGAGAAGGCAGGATTCCGTGAATGATCTTGAAAGCCAGGCAGGAACATTTGAAATGGATTCTGGAGATTATTGGGAGCCAATGAAGTTTGGCAAGGAGTGGGGAGGCATGGTCAGACGTGCGTTTTGAGAAGATCAGTTTGGCTGCAGTATTCTGGATTAGCTGGAGTCTTAGAATACTTTTTTTGATAGATTTAAGTAGATGGCGTTGCAGTAATCTAGTTTGGAGAGGATGATGGATTGGACAAGGATGGCAAAGTGTTGTTGGCTGAAGTAGGATCTAGCTTTCCTCAGCATGTGAAAGCTGAAAAAGCATGATTTTGCCAAGGAGTTGAGGTGGTCATTGAGGGAGAGAGAGGAATCGATAGTGATACCAAGGACCTTGCATGAGAACTTGAGCTGTAGTGTATCGCCTGTGGGTAGTGTGAAAAGTGTGGGCAGGTGTTCGAATTTTGGGCCGAGCCAGAGTAGTTTTGTTTTAGATTCATTTAGTTTCATCTGTACCAAGAGGGACCAGGCACGGAGTCTCATTATGCAAGCTGTAATGTTTTCGTGGAGGTTGGTGAGGTTCTGGTCAGTCTCAAGGAGGACAAGGATGTCATCTGCATAAGTGTAGATTGTTTCCAGGGGGGATAGTTGAAAGAGTTTCAGGGAGGACATGTAGATGTTAAAGAGAATAGGGGAAAGGGTGATCCTTGAGGGACACCGCAAGATGAAGTCCAAGGAGTGGACATGGTGCCATTTGTGTTGATGGTGTAGGAACGGGAGCGTAAGAAGTTTGAGAACCACATTAGGACGGTGGAGTCGATTCCAATCTCGGAAAGTTGGTAAAGTAGTATGTCGTGATGGACGACATCAAAAGCAGCGGAAAGATCGAATTGTAGTAGGACAGCGAATTTGTTACGTGAGTGTAGTTGTTGTACCTTTGAAATTAGGGAAACTAGGAGGGATTCAGTGCTAAAGCAGGGTCTGAAGCCATGTTGGTAGGGGTGAAGAATGGAGAATCTCTCGAGATAGGAGGAGAGCTGGGTAGCAACTATGGTTTCTAGAAGTTTGGTAAGTAGAGGGATATTTGCTATGGGACGGTAGTTTGATGGTAGGGAGGGGTCGAGATTGGCTTTTTTCAGAATAGGTGACAAGGCAATGTGGCCCATTTGGAAAGGTGATACTGTTGGGGGATATTTGAATTTTATGTCCTCTTTATGCTATAACTGAAAAGTTTACACCTTAAACGTTTATTACGAAAGCGCAGTTATAGTGATACACTAGTTCACGGGTGGCATAAAAGTTCATTGTAAAAAAGTAGTGTTAACTTCTCTAGCTCTAGTGCTAGATTCAATTTACACTTCTGGAAGCCGGAAAGGGGAGATCAGCAATATATGAATGAATCAAAACAGAATTCACTGCCTTAGAAGGGAGGTTAAATAGCAATAATAAAAAACACACATTTCTTTACCTAACTCCCCTGCCCACAACTGATGGATCACAAAGAAATGTATATTGGTACTAAACTCTTGGTATATGTCACGTTAGGATAAAAACTTGTATTGAAAAATGTTGCACTGTAACTGACAAATTGTAGCCTGTGACACTATTTTCTCTGTCACAGCCCCTTGAAGAATCCCTTGACAAATTCAGAAGCAAATTAAAGACATTCCTATTTAGAGATGCCTACCAACCATTTAAAAAAAGGGATGCCACATCAACACTCCAGGCCAGAGAATTAATCACGAACCGCTTTGTTATCTCCGCCCCTTTTCCCCTCCCTTTTCATTTATTTTATCTCGATGTACACGGGTCCCTTTGTTACTATATGTCTTTGTCCGATCTGCCCTTGATATTTTCACTATGAATGCCTCCCCTTTATTTTCTTTTCTTTTTAAAGTTTAGTATTGTAAACCGTCTAGGTAACATTTGATAGACGGTAACATAGTAACATAGTAGATGACGGCAGGTAAAGATCCGAATGGTCCATCCAGTCTGCCCAACCTGATTCAATTTAAATTTTTTAAATTATTTCTGGGCAAGAATCCAAAACTTTACCCGGTATTGTGCTTGGGTTCCAACTGCCGAAATCTCTGTTAAGACTTACTCCAGCCCATAATTTGGTAAATTTAACCTATAACCCGATCTGAGCTCTTTGTGGAGAACGAGATAGAAAAGGATATAAATAAATAAACATTGATTTGAGCACTTACAGGTAGGCGTTGAAGCATTTCTAGCTGCTCTGCAGAATGGAAGAACCTTACAATCCCTTTTTTTAACACACCGTATGTTGGTTCCCCATAGAAAAAGGTATCGAACTGCAACCGAGGGCATGTGAGCCATGACATTCAAGGTCAAGAGATCAAAAACCTCTGATCACCCATCAGTTACAAACAGATCTTCTCATTGGTATGCAAGATTCAAGAAACTTTACTGGCCTATAAGAATCAGAAGACACTGAAGAAAAAGCCCCAAAAGGCCTCAACGATGACAGAAGCACGGCACAACGGAGGATAAAATGTCAATAATTCAGCCACGGGTATACAGTTCAAAGTACACTTTATTGGTAGTAGCACTGTGAAGACTCAAACACTCGACACTGACAGTGTTTCGGAATCGAAACTTTGTCAAGAGTCTTGAAGGATGATTTCTCTATCACTTGAATAATGCATTAAGCGTAGGTGAATGTTTGAAACGAGCAGAGCCAAAAACAGGTTTCCAAAGCAATGATATGAAATGAAATGAAAAGTGTCAAGAAAAGTGTGGAATAACTTGTAAATTTCATGGCTCCACATCATTCTCTTCTTGGTTGGGCTGAGAACTTTACAGCGGCCCCTCGCATTTCTGATTGTACGTATTATGTTTGTAACCTGGTAGCAGTAAATGTGCCAGTCTATAACTTCTACATTGGCCAGTGTAATGTACCAAATATCAATCAGTCAATGTATCTTCTATATCAAAAGATTTTCTCTCTCTATTGTTTCTCTCTATTCTTCGGGCATCAGACATGCCAGTTGTTCGCCTCAATTTTTGGCGATACAACAATCTTAGTGGCTATGGCTGTGGCTTCTTCATTCACCCATTTGCTGAAAAAACTTTTAATGTTTTTTATATTTTTATATATTTATATTTTTTATATAAAGTGCTTTATACTTTCACAAATGATTATAAAGAAATAACTTATCTTAAAAGCGTTTCCTTGATAAGATCGGGTCAGGGACCTGTCATATCGACATGTTTCGCCATAAGGCTTTTTCAAGATTAAGTCCCCCTTTTTTTCAATTTTAACTGACCATCCCGATGCTCAACTTTTTTTGATCTAACAAACCTGGTAGCATCACAACAGATTTTAATTGAATTCAATTCCACATTTATTTAATACTAGTATTTTAGCCCGTTACATTAACAGGTGCTAGAAGTCTGGTCGGCTCTCATAGTCCCTTGCCGCTGCCCCCCCCCCTTCCCTTTCCGCGGTCCCAACTCCAGCAGCGTCTGCAGCACTGTACACACGCTGCTTTGGGGCCTTCTACAGGAGTCAGGACCGCGGGAAGGGAAGGGGGCGGGGGGTGGCAAGGCGAAGAACTTACTTTTAGCAGAGCAGGGAGTCCAGCGCTGGCGACCAGTCCTGCCAGCGAGTGTAGTTAGGTGCGGTAAGGCTGGGGACCTGTGCATGCGCACTCCTGCCACCACGGACCTACATCTCACGGAACAGGGAAAATGGAACACGCAGGTGGGAGTGCACATGCACGGCTAGGGTTTTATTATATAGGATAAACATACTATTTCCCAAGGATTATACCGTTTTTCCTGCTCACTCTTCCAAAGAAAGTTCTTTGTCAGTTTTTACAAATGTGTATCTCTTATATCCTTGTATTTTGCAAAGGAGTATAGGTGCACACAAATTTCTTTTTTCTCTTTTTTTTTTCATCTTAAACATCCTTTGTTTATATGTCTCAAAGAATATTTTATTTCCACTGTAAATCGCTTTGAAATTTTTTATAAGAGTTTTAATCAGATTTTAATAAAACCTGAAACCTCATGACTTTTTTTTTTGTCCATATTAGACCTAGCAAGTCTCTTGCATTCAGCATGAGACACCCACTTTTGCATGTAATCTCCCACAGTCCCATTGAGGCACAAATAATTTTTGCTGATCAGCTACCTTTTGCATTGGCAGCAGGAAATGCATTACTACTAATTCAGCTCTGGCTGCTGTGGGACACTCTTGCGATAAGACCTACAGAATCTCACACTTTGTATCGCAGGACTGGTCCCTTGGCAGCAGGATTTCATATTTTATTAAGGCATCTCCTGCTGCTGGACAGGAAAGTGGCTTGTTGGTGCCAGGGGATGAAACATTTCTTTTTGAAGATGCTTTTGAAGTTTGATTGTCATTTTAAGGATAGTTTTAGTTTATGCTAGTCTGGTCATTTTGGCCTTTCTCTTCGTTTTCCCCTCCTTTTGTTTTTCCCATTATTTGTTCTTTGCTATCCAAATATTGTAGTTCCTCCCCATGTCCTCTCGTTCCAGTAAGTCATGTCTCTCATTCCAATAAATCATGTGTCTATTTGTTTGTCTTCATTTAATGGCCAATGTCCTGTATTTTATAATTTTAAATTCTGTAAAACCACTTTGAATTCCAATAAGGCAGTATATCAAAATTTTAATAAACTTGAAACTTGAAGCTAGGAGATGGAGTGGGTGGGACTGGGATGTGGTTATGTGGAACTGGAAAAATTCCACCTTAGAAATATACTTTTTAATGTGGTACTAGTATTGAGCTAGGATACAACCATTTTAAGTCACTCGTATCTTGGGTCATGACCAGTTTATAACCATAATAATTACTAGGCCTTCAGATGGTCAAGGGGTGAAGGAGAGTATCTTGGAAGCAGGACTGCCCTTAGTTGGTATTCTCTAAGTTGCATGCTCAAATTCCACAGTACACAACTTCGACAATGGCCTGGGAATGGCATGGGCAAGTCAGAGGGGCCCAATGCTCTGCTCCAATGATGTCATGGAGACTGTGATGGTGAGTTTGTGACTGGATGGTACTCTGAAGTTGAAAAATGAGCGTGGTGGGTTCCTTGTCCATTTTGTCAAGTGGTGATCGGGCACTTCACTGCTTCTGCTTGTGGTTGTAAGCACCCGACAAGAGTCACTTTCTGAACATTTGAGAGCTTCCTAACTTTATTTACATCCTCATTTTGTGGTGGCCAGTCTTTCTTGTTCTATGTGGTATGTGATGAATCTAAGTACTAGATTTAAAACAAACTGGAGAAAATATTTCTTCACTTATTGTGTAATTACTTTGGCATACGTTACCAGAGAATGTGATGCAAGCAGTTAGCTTAGCAGGGTTTAAAAAAGGTTTGAATAACTTCTTAAAAGAAAAGTCCATAAGCCACTTGGGAAAATCCACAGCTTAATCCTAGGATAAGCAGCATAAAATCTGTTTTACTTTTTGGGATCTTGCCAGATACTTGTGACCTGGGTTGGCCACTGTTGGAAACAGGAACCTGGGTTTGATGGACCTTTAGTCTGTCCCAGTATGGCAACTCTTTTCTTTTCTTCTTTCTTACTGGGTCCTAGGCCCCTTGGCCTGGCATCTCCCACCTATTTCCCAGCATGGTCTGACGTTACCTCTTCTCCCACTCACACTCCGGTCCACAAAATCCATCTCCCGCAGCAGCAACTCCTGTTGGCTGACTCGAAGATTGGAATATGTTAACTTTGTATTGTTCAGTGACATAACCAGACAAGTGAGAGCAAGGTTGGGGTGGTGTAAGACTGGGGTCAGGGTTGGGGACGGGGCAGGGCGGGGGCCAGAGTACCCAGTGTACATGTGTGCCTAGGATCCATTGAAGGATTAATCCTGGCCTATATGCACGAGTTATAGATCATTATCATTTGCAAGGCTTGAGAATTTATGCCAGCCATCAAGCTAGTTTAAGTTCTTGCGGCTAAAGATAGGGGTGACAGGTCAAATGTGCGCAAGACAAAAGTGCGCCAACAAAAACATCAACACAAATCAGCGCAAACATAATAGCACGAAAATATAACAGCGTGCAAGACAATTGAGCGCAAAGTTAGGTGCATATATATGGGCTTATCCTAGTCAGTGGCGTAGTAAGGGGAGGTAGGCTGGACCACCCAGGGTGCCATCTTGGTGGAGGCGTCGGCACTTCTTCGCCACCCGCCCCTCATGCCACATTCACACCCTCCCTTTCCTCCCTTGCCAGCACAAACAACTTCTGCCTGCTGCTCGTGCTGGCCTGGCTCCCCTCTGAAATCACTTCCTGGTTGCAGGGCCAGGAAGTGACATCAGAGGTAAAGCCAATGCCAGCAAGATTAGCAGGCCAGAGAAGCCACTCACACTTGCGAAAATTTAAAGAGGTTGGGGGAAGGGAGAGCACGAGTGTGGCGTGAGGGTGGGGAAGGAGTGGAGGGCGGAGAGGGGGACACAGGAGGGCACCACCTCCCTGGGCACCTCCTACTCTCGCCACACCACTGATGCTAGTATCCTGAACCAGTAGTTGCACGTACAACTGTTATTATAGAATTTGTGCTTAGCATATATCATCTCAGTGCCCAAATTTTGGGCTTATGGAAATTTTATACCCCTCAATGAGTTGCTGCAGGGGTTTTTGTTCCCTCACATACTGGTAATGGAGGAGAATTTGTGTTCCTTTGGTAACACTAGAATCTGAGCATTGCTTTTTGGGAGAATTTCTGTGGATACAGAGTGTCTACTTCTACTGTTTTTTACTCATATTCTGTGCAGTTGTGAGGTAACAATGGATCCCAAACTTCACTACCATGTAAGACAACAGGCTGAAAGATAAAAGTACTTCTGCTGGAGGTTGAATACGGTCAAGGTTATATTTCTAGCTTAATAGGCCCTCGGTGCTTTTTCTTTGTGTTGTCTTCAACTATTTTCTCTTTTTGGGGGTCTTCTCAGCATGAATCAATAAAGAAAACTCCAGCAGTCAGAGTGTATGCAGAGAACAAGCCACGTAACAATGAGAAAAAGTGCAAAATCACATAGCAAGCTGCAGTGTAGGAGGAACTGCTAGCATGCAAAACCATTGTGTGTCACAACGTTATGAAATATCTCTTGCCACCTCCACACTGATCATTCTCTATATTTGTTGCTCTGTCCATGAAGGGAAGCAGCCACAAGACCTCAGCCATGCACATTCACCACACGCCCACTACGCAGTCCTCAACTCCTATAGGAATATCATCGCTACACAACCACGTTCCACACACCACCGCAGGGGACTAAGAGAAGATGAACTGAATACTGGAGCATCAGTGGCCATTCACCAGGATTTTGTCACTGTATCACATACCCCACAGAGCACCATACACAGCATCCTCAGTAATGGGCATAACAGACGAGGAACTGTTCTGCCAGGACCCTGGGATCTGGTACACCATGGGAGTCCATCTTCAAAAGGGAAAAATATCCAAAAAGTGGCCTAAAATGGCAGATGGTCTTTTTTTTTCTCCCCAAACTGTCCAAATCTCTTATTTTCGAAACCTGTTTTCTAGATGGGTTTCCGTGTTATTCATCTAAATCTCAAAGGGTCATGGTAGAAGTGTGGTATGGGTGAGACTGGGATGAGCTTCTGACCTGGACTTTTTTCTGCCATAATCAAACATTTTAGAAACTTTGAGGGCACAATTTGGACGTTTGATGCTAGACCTGTCTGACCTGGACTTTTTTCTGCCATAATCAAATATTTTAGAAACTTTGAGGGCACAATTTGGACGTTTGATGATAGACCTGTTTTAAAAATGAATAAGTGCCACAAAGGTGTCCAAACTGACCAGGTGACACCCCCCCCCCCCAATAAACACACACACACTCCCCTAGTGGTCACTGACCCACTGCCACCCCACAAAAATGTGAATAGAACAGTATATGCCTGCCTGTATGACAGCTGCAGATGTTATAGCCAGTCTCTGGAGTAGCCTGGTGATCAGTACAGTAGAGTCCAAAAAAGGGCCCATATCCCACTCTAACTACTACAATTGGGGGGGGGGGGGAAGAGTGTAAGCTCACCAAATCCCACTGTGCCTACATATACACATAGGTGCTACCTGCAGGTGCAACAAGAGCTGTTGTTTGTACAGTTGGAACTAGTAGGTTTTGGAAGGGCTCACCATACACTTCAAGGGGGTTATGGTGAGATGGATACCTGGGATCCAATATGTGAAATTCACTGCACTTCCTCCTAAGGTGCCCCACTGCTCTGCTGGGATGTCTGTGTGGCCAGTCTACTACAAATGCCAATGGTTTGTTTTGTGCGTTCTTCATTTGGATATTTTATTTATGAAAATGGTCAAAAAAAGACAGATGTACTAAGGGTGAACACATTTAGAAAGGTCATTTTTTGGGGGAAAAAAGTAGATGTTTTGCAGTTTTGAAAATGACCATTTTCTCTACCCGATTTTTGGATGCACTTCAGAAAACATCCAATCAGGTTCTTAGGCTCCTCCCTCTATATCCCATGTGATGCATGGGGAGGAGCCTAAAGTTCTGATTTGCTCAGACATCAGACCTTAGGCCCCTCCCTGTGCATCACATGGGAAATAGAGGGAGGAGCCTAAAGCCCTGATTGGCTTCAACGCCTAGGGGCCTTAGGCATCTGAGACAAACAGGGCCTTAGGCTCCTCCCTGTGCATCACATGGTGCACTGGGGAGGAGAAGGCCCATCATTTTCCATGGGCAAAGCTTGAAGCTGGAAGGATGTGCTTCCCTCCAACTCCCAACATCTAGCAAAGGTATAGGATGGTTTGGGGAGTGGAGGTTCGGTTTGGGGGAGCAACCGGTGGCAGGAGGGAGTGGGCACTTGACTACTTTGCATGGGGTTTTAGCTAATTTGCATGGACGGATCGGAAAATGAGCGATCGAGGAGAAAAACAAACGGTGAGCTGTTTTGTGCATCGGGTCGGTAAAAGCGATTGTCACTAAAGCTGTGAAAATAGGTTTAGTGATGATCGCTGACTTTATTGCATCTAGCCCTAAGTTAGGAGCCTACATTGGCTAGGCGTGCCGATGTGAGTGCCAAACTGTAGGTGGACTTTATAGAATTGGGGGTAATTGAATAGCACGTGAGCCCTTGCCACCTACTCTCATTACGACAATTAATTAAGGTGTCTATTTGCTCTCAAGTTTTTTTGTGTGTCATTGAAGGATTAATCCTGGCCTACACGCACGAGTTATAGATCATTATCATTTGCAAGGCTTGAGAATTTATGCTAGCCATCAAGCTAGCTTAAGTTCCTGCGGCTAAAGTTAGGGGTGACAGGTCAAATGCGCGCAAGACAAAAGCGTGCCGACAAAAACGCCAACACAAATCAGCGCAAACATAATAGGGCGCAAATATAACAGCGTGCAACGTCAGAGGGAAAGCTTCCAGATGAGGCACGGGACGTGCAAGGTGCGATTAGTACTATTATGGGGGCAGGGTCTGGGGTGGAGATTGGGTAGAGATGGGCGGGGTCTGGCCCACGACTTAGCCCAGTATTCTTCAACCGCGGGTCCACAGACCGATGCTGGTCCACAGAATAATTCTTTTATTTCTGCCGGTCCAAAGGTGTAAAAAGGTTGAAAAACACTGGCATAGTGGAACCTAAAACAGGATGGCCAGCAATAGAATTGCCCCCCCCCCAAGCTTTCCCTCATAAACACCGAGGCCCCAAATCTATAATCTAGGCACCATGGAATGCAGCGCATAGCAGTTGTCAAATCTTTAGTTAAGCTACAATGCTTTCACATGGACAGTGCAAGGTAAAGGGGAAAAACATACAAGCAGAGGCCAGAAATGATAAACTCAAGGGAGGAAAAAGCCTCAGAAACAAACTCTCCCACCCCACAATAATGGTTCAAGGTGTTCAGGCAAAAACCTCATTCGCATAAGAAAAAACCTCCCCTGGAATGTATAAAGGCTCTGTGTGGTGCAATAATAAAGATAGAAAAGGAAATTTTGAACTTATCTCAAACAGATGATCAGTACATGGTCAGAGAATGGTGTACTGGTCATCTGTTTGAGATAAGAGGCTTTTTCCTCGCTTGAGTTTATCATTTCTGGCCTCTATTTGTGTGTTTTTTCCCTTTACCTTGCACTGTCCATTCATTAGGGCTATCCCAAAAACCCAACTGGCCTGGTGGTCCTCCAGGACAGGGTTAGGAACCACTGATTTAGAGAATCTTCAGTTAGGCGCCATTTA
This sequence comes from Geotrypetes seraphini, assembly GCF_902459505.1. Taxonomy (NCBI): domain Eukaryota; kingdom Metazoa; phylum Chordata; class Amphibia; order Gymnophiona; family Dermophiidae; genus Geotrypetes; species Geotrypetes seraphini. The sequence continues at coordinate 300,216,291 of NC_047086.1, forward strand.
TAGAATTGCTTCTAGCGGCATCTAAATTGGATTTAGATACCAGTAGATGTCAAAATCTTAGGCGCCCCTTATTTATGCCAGGGTTTTCTTGGCCTAAATACTGGTGTCTGTGTCCAATTTAGGCGCCTATATGGAAAATATGCCCAAGATCCGCCCACAATCTGCCCTTAACCACGCCCACTTTATGGCAGGTGCCTATCAAATTAGGAGCCTTACAAGCAATTAATTTTAATTTAAGCCAATTGAGGCAATTAAGCTTGTTATTAGCGTCAAATAACTAACACTGGGTTTTACTAAACCATGGAGGAGCTTCATACCGCGGGCCGGTGAGGTAAATGCTCCAGTGCTCATAGGAACTGAATGTGCGCCAGAGCATTTACATCACTGGCCCGTGGTATGAAGCTCTTCCACGGTTTAGTAAAAGGAGCCCTAAATAATTAAGTTAGGCACCAACCATATATACTCAAATATAAACTGAGATTTTGGGGCCCAAAAAAATGGCCCAAAAATGGGCTTATATTCGGGTCATCGCCCACCCGCCTCCCTCCCAGACTTGTTGCAGGTCTCCACTAGGCCTGCCATATGGCCTGGTGGGTTTGGCCAAGACAGGAGGCATCCCTCTCATCTCCTGTCCCAGCCGACTCCAATTTCTTTTACCTCCCTCCTGCCCGCCTTCCCCCCGCATACCTTTTTGAATCCCTGGTTGTCCAGCAGTGTAATGGGCAGGAGCGAGCTTTCCGTGCCGAGTTCCTCCCTGAATGGCCACCTCGAGTTCTTGTGTACCGGGCATGGGCAACCTTTCCTCACTCCTGCCCAGCGCTGAGCTGCTCGCTGAATGGCTGCCCCAAGTTCTCACGGGACTTGTGAGAACTCACAGCAGCCATTCAGCGAGTGGCTCAGTGCCGGGAAGGAACAAGGAATGGTCGCTCATGCCCGGTATACTACTGGACCACCAGGGATTCAAAAAGGTATGCAGGGGGAGGCAGTGGGAGGTAAAAAAAAAATAAAAATTGGCAGAGTCCGCCAGGACAGAAGACAGGAGGGATCCCTCCTGTTCCGTCCTACCATGTCATATGGCAGGCCCGATGGAGGCCTGCAGGACATCGGGAGAGAGGGAGGACAGGGTGCAGGGCAGGGAGGGTGGCTAGGTGCACAGCCTGACATGGAGTGAGGGGGGCTGAGTACAGAGCCTGGCAAGGGAGGGAGAGAGGAAGGTGGTGGCATGGCACATATCCTGGCAGGGCACATGAATATCAAATCCTGCCCCCCTCCCCGGTCTTATATTTGAGTCAACCATTTTTCCTCCTTTTGGGGTGAAAAGGGGTACCTCATCTTATACTTGGATCGACTTATATTCAAATATATACGGTAAATTGGCTAGGCATGCTGATTTAGGTGCTTAACTTTAGACACCTTTTATGGAACCTGGGCCAGAGTGGAGTACAACTCCTAGTACAAATCCAATTACCAAAATTTAAGACTAATCTTAAAACCTATCTATTTAAAGATGCCTATAACAAATCCTAATCTTTTCTTTGTCTACTCTTAGATCTATTTTACATATCTAATTTTTTTCTTCAGCGCATATCTCTTATTCCATGCACCCCCGTCCCTTGTGTTATATCCCTTCCCTCTATCTCATTTCTTCTAAGATTATGTAACTTTTCCCTTCCTCCCCACTCATCCTCACTGTCAGGTTTGTCCATACGTTTTATATGTTTTTATTTTTCATACTAATCTCTCTAAAACACCATTAAATATTTCTTTCTTTCCTATTTAAATTTCATTGTTAACCGGTCAGATATTTGTTTTATGATCGGGATATTAAAAACCAATAAACTTGAAAACTTGAAACTAGTGAATCAAGCTCTTGGTGTCCTTTGCGCAGGAATGATAGGGTGTGAATGCAGAGTAGGCACAAAAATTGCATATTCTTGACAGTAATTATCAGAAGGATGTATTATAGAGTAGAGGGAAGTAGGCATTTTGAGTAGTGTGTGAATTGTTTTTGAAGTAGGAAAGCTCTGACAAAACTGGTTTTCAGTATCCAACATGGAGAAAAATGGCCCTCAAAGTAAACTTCTTTGCAGATATATTTCCTTAGAAGGAAATAGTCTGACTCTCAAGATTTTCCGGGGGGGGGAGGGGTAGTAGGGGAGGAAACATTTACATGACATTTTTCCAACCATTAAAGATTAATAGGAGCGTTGTGGCTGCAAATGCTTCGAGGAAGTGTATTAATTCTGCACAAAACTGTGGGTAGCCAGAGACAGATGAGCCCATAAACAGAATGTATTCTGGATCCGGTGTGGCCTGAATATTTTCTGTGGGGCCCATCCAGCTAACTTGTTTGTCTTCTGAAACACTCTGAATATATAAATATATTTTTTAAATTCTTTATTTATTAGATTTTTCAAAATTTTTAAACAAGCACATTAATACTTGAGTACAGATTTGCAATAAGAATAAAGAAATTAATAAACCTAACACCACTTACAGCAGTAATATAAGGAGAAGAAATAATAATACATTATTTAGTCCACAAAATTAAGAAATAGGGATCCAAGTATTAGAATAAAAATATAAAGGAATGAACAGCCCGGGAGACAATGATATAAAACCCCCAATAGCCTGTACTTTAAACTGCAGGAAGAGCTATCGAACCAATCACCACTCCCCCCACCCTTCCTTGACCAAAATAAATTCTAACAATTGCTTTGGTTCGAAAAATAGAAAATTTTTCCCTTGAAGTGAAACACAGTATTTAGCTGGAAATTTCAATATAAAGGATGCTTTTGTTTTACTAGTTTTACGTCACACACTCTAAGTGGAGAAGGATACCATACAGACGGCTGTTTTATACCTTTTATTGCGGTTTACTTTATACCTTAGCAACCATGGACCTCTGAGGAAGGAGTGTTTTCCGAAACACGGACCGTGTCAGGTCCCTTGGTTTGTTATAAGGTGGTATTTTCAACTGCATAAAATATTTGGTATAATAAACATTGCCTGCATCTGGTACATAGGAGTCTGCAGTTTGTTTTTTAGTTTTTTTAATATAAAGGATGTACCCAGGGCTAAAGCTCTGGGTTTATAAGGCAGAAATTATTTTCATCTCTTCTGTGTCACTTGAGCAATATCTAGGAAAATCCAAATTGCCGAGCCAAAGAACTTATCATTCATATGTCTGAAGTAAAGTCTAAAAATTAAGCCTCTGTCATGTTCCAAGGCAAACGTCACCAAAAGAGTAATCCTTTCCGTGACTACTTCCACTCTGAATATTGACCAACATTACCTTTCCTTTCAAATATTTACTTTTTATGCCCCTCTTCTATTCATGTGGAAAGTAATAACAGGTCACCTAGACCAGTGTTTCCTAAGCCCGTCCTGGATTACCCCCTTGCCAGTCAGGTTTTCAGGATATCCACAATGAATATACATGAAATACATTTGCACACAATGGAGGTGGTATATGCAGATCAATCTCGTGCATATTCATTATGGATATCCTGAAACAGACCCAACATGTTTCACACAGCGTGCTTTATCAAGGGTCTCCCTACGAATCAAAAATAGAACACAAGATTCAGTTTACACCTATATAAAATATATCATAACACTCTAGACAAAACTATCACACCTTTTCCTTACCATGGCTGGCGCCATCATCCAACTTACTAATGGTTCTCCCGTGCCTAAGCCAGCTGCTAAGATAAGTGGCTATATAGAATATTTAAGCAAAGCTATTTATAAATTTTAAGTGCTAATATGGCTATTTAAAAAATATGTAAGTATTTATTACAAGAGTGAAATAAAATGAAATGAAAAAAGTATATATATTTATGGTTGATGATGAGATCCCACGTTATTCTTTACCCTAAAAACTTTGAATAGTGGTGGAGTGGTGGGACTGAAGATTGTTCTGGTGTATATAGATATTAAAAATTATTCACCATTTGGTGACAGGCCATGTTTTGGCATCTCTGCCTGCATCCAGGGTCAGAAAGTCTTGTAGTTCAGTATAAAAGATCAAAATATTAAAGTCACAATTAAAACACATTGCCCAAATTGGTGAAAAAGAAACACATTCAGCCTAACAGTTAAGCTACATGCAACTCTAAGTCCAGAGTCCATTCCTTCTACCTTGCTGTGCCGTATGCTTGGAACAAGCTGCCCGAATCCTTACAGCGGGCTCCGTCTTTGGCAGTGTTCAAGGCCCAGTTAAAAGTCCACCTCTTTCAGAGTGCTTTTGACCCCTCTCACCTTGGGTTCTGCATCCCTAACCCTATATGTCAAATCTGTCTGTCCAAGTTAGATTGTAAGCTCTTCAGAGCAGGGATTATCTATTAAATGTCCAAAATTACATCAATGTGTATGCCTTTCAGCGCTATATATGTGATAGACAATAGTAGTGGTAGTAGTGATATGTTCTGCTCTGCTGTGCTGCTGATGCAAGGTTGTAGGAATGTGCTTTTGTCTCCCTGCTATAGGGCTTCAGCAACAGGAACATGTGCAAGTGCTTTTGGCTCCTAGGGTTGCAGGACCGATGGGTGTTCATGTTGGTGAGCCCTGTTCTGGAACTGCAAGGCTAAGGGATGTGTGTTGATGTTCTCTAATCTCAGAATACAGTATCAGGACTGTGGCGGATGAGTGGACCCTGCTCTGAGGCTGCAGATCTGCAGAAGGGGGATGGAAGAAAAAGAGAGAAGATATGAACCTAACACAGTTGCCATTCTGGGACAGATCGAAGGTCCATCAAGTCATAGGCAGCGGAACACTTTTTTGTTTGGGGGGCCCGCAAGCTCCGCCCCAGACCCCATCCAATCTCCGCCCCAGGCCCCACCCCCATAATTGTAATACCATTTTTCCATTCATTTTTCATATATACACACAATATAATCTTATTAACAATACATAATGGTTAACCACAAAATTAATCTACGTAAAGCACCAAGCCTCTCCCTGCCAGGTTCTGCACCCAGCCCCCCTCCCTCCCCTGTCAGGCATTGCACCCAACCTCCCTCCCTCCCCTGTCAGGCATTGCACCCAGGAAAGCTCACTCCTACCCGCTACTCCCCTGGAACACCAGGGATCAAATTTTTGGTGAGGCAACAGCCTCTGTGCCCCCTCCTCCTTTCCGGTGCCTATGCATCAAATCCAGTATCCTATTTCTAACAATGGCCAACCCAGGTCACAAGTACCTGACAAGATCCCAAAGAGTAAAACAGATTTTATGCTACTTATCCTAGGAATAAGTAGTGGATTTCCCCAAGTCCATCTTAATAATGTATTATGGACTTTTAGGACATTATCCAAACCTTATTTAAACCCTGCTAAGCTAACTGCTTTCACCACATTCTCTGCCAACGAATTCCAGAGTTTAATTACAAGTTGAATGAACAATATTTTTTCTGATTTGTTTAAAATCTACTACTTAGTAGCTTCATCACATGCCCCCTAGTCCTAGTATTTTTGGACAGAGTAAACAAGCAATTCATATCTACCCAGTCCACTCCACTCAGTATTTTATAGACCTCTATCACATCTCCCCTGAGCCGTCTCTTCTCCAAGCTGAAGAGCCCTAGTCGCTTCCGCCTTTCTTCATAAGGAAGCTGTTTCATCCCTTTTACCATTTTCATTACTTTTCTCTGTACCTTTTCTAATTCCACTATAGCTTTTTTGAGAAGCATTGACCAGAATTGCACATATTATTTGAGGTGCGGCTGCACCATGGAGGAGTAAAAAAAAAGACAGAATAGAGGGGACAAAAGAATAGAATAGAATGAAGGAAAAGGGAGTACAGGGATTGTGTCAAACAAACCTTCCCCCCTGCCTTCCACCCAATTAGGTTTCTCCGCATGTGTAAATTTACCCCCCTTTTACAATACCGTAGTGCGATTTTTAGCACCGGTTGCGGCATTGACAGCTCTGATGCTCATAGAATTCCTACAGTTTTTTTTATAAGGGGGGGAGGGGTTTTAGAATAAAGTAAACTGGAGCCACAGGCCAAACTGCAATTCTATAATTATGCACTCATATGGCATGTAATCTAATAATAATAACAACTTTATTTTCTATACCACCAACACCCAGAGTTCTTGGCAATTTACAGATAATAAGAACTGGACAATCAGTAATAAAAATACAATGAGCAAAAGACTTAGATTTAATTGCATAGTTCTTGACTTAGACAGATAAGAATTTCTTAAACAAATAGGTCTTTTATGTAGCCAAGATTGAGCTTTACCCACTTGAAAGGCCACAGTCCTATCAAAGAACTTCTTGTAACGGCACTTTTTTGGATTTGGAAATATAAATAAGCTAGTACAACGAGTAAACTTGACCGGTCTAAACAATTCAAAATGAGAGATAAAGTAACATGGAGATAATCCAGACAACAGTTTATAGCAAATGCAGGCAAATTTGAATAATATTCTAGCTTCAACAGGTAACCAATGCAGTTGCTGGTAATAAGGGCTGAAATGTTCTTGTTTTCTCAGCCCAAAGATTAAGCGAACTGCTGTATTTTGAATTAATCTTAATCTTCCAAGTATTGTTTTATAGGATCCCAGATAGATTATGGACAGGATTAGCGCCTGAACTAGTAATCTGAATGGAATTGGGTCAAAATATTTTTTAATGGTTCGTAATTTCAGTAATTTCAGTCATTGATTCTATCTACTGTAACATCATTTACTTGGGTATACCTAAAAAAAAAACCTGTGAGGAAATTAAGAATAGTGAAGAATACGGCCGTCCGTTTAATATTTGGATTGAAGAAAAGTGATCATGTTAGTCCCTATTACAGAATGCTGTACTGGTTACCAATGGAGGCATGAATAATGTTCAAGTTCTCTTGTATTTGTTTTAAGTCAGTTTGGGGAATAGCCCCTACCTATATCTTACCTCATTTTGTGCTATACATCCCCACTAGGATAACCAGAAATTGTAATCTTTTTGCCTATCTAAAGATCACTGGTTGTAAATACAGGTCCTTTCTGGATAGAACTTTCATGTTTCAAGCAAGCAAACAGCAGTCTTGGTTAGGCAATTACATAAATGGAGCCAGGTTGACTTATGGCGCATTTCAGGAAGAAATTAAGACTGCATTGTTTGACAGATTTATCTCCTACATAGAAATCATTTTAAAATTAATAATTCTATACTGATTATTATTGAGAAACATGTTGTACTTTTATTATTTGTATTCTGTAATTCGTTGATTGTCCAGTTCTCTTCAGTACAAACCGCCTAGAAGTCGTAAGATTGTGGCGGTATAGAAAAATAAAGTTATTATTATTATAATGCAAAAAAAACATTTCTTTACAAGTATATCAGTATGTTCCACTATGGTTAGATGACGATCTAATGTAATTCCCAGAACTTTTAGAGAAGAGACTATAGGCCTCTTGTATACTATCCAAAATAAGGCTTCAAAAAATAATTTGAACAAAAGAACTTCAAACCTTTTTTTTGGAGAAGAAAAACGATCGCAGAAACCTGCACTGATCATCACACTTGTAATCAACATACGCAGGTTGTAAATTTCTGTCATAGGTCATAAAAAACCTCTCCAGTGCATTTAACAGGCGACTCAAAAAATACAGGGCTTATTAATATTCAAACATGAAAATTATGTTCATTTTTCCACTGCATATGCCAGCCCAAACCAAACTGCAGCCACACTTATCTTTCTTTGTGCCAGCCATATGGGACCCGTTTCACCGGTGTCTCCTTTCTTCTTCAGGGGTCAACAGTAATAGCTTCAAAAACAGTGCTTTCAGCATGCAGGACTGGAAATGGGCCTTCAATCTGTTCCAGAATGGCAACACTTAAGTTCATATGTTCTCTCCAAAAAAAGGTGTTAAGTTCTTTTGTTCAAATTATTTTTGAAGCCTTATTTTGGATAGTATACTTTATACAGGAGGTTTATTGTCCATCATTTGTATGGATGTAATCTACCACGGCCACCTCATTTAGGTAAGGTTGTACAGATGGATGATGTCACATCTTGGTGACATCAGTACTTCAGTGTAGTGTCAGGCCATCAGCGCCACTAAAGTGAGATGGCACGAATTATGAACAAAACTTGTCTCCGGCTCAATGTAATATTAGTTTATCTCTGTCAGTAACTTTTCATCTTAGCTTTTGACACTTATGGGGAATTTAGGAGACATCTAAAAACATATCTGTTTTCGAAGTATTTAGGCAGCTAATTCATAAAAATTTTATTATGCACTATTTTGATCATTTTAGTGTCTCTAATTATTGGCTTTTAACTTTTTTAGTTCTATTCAACTTCTTTTATTGGTTTTTTTTTAACTATTATAAACCGCAGAGAACTTTACGGCCTTGCGGTATATAAACTGATTATTATTATTAGCTCTGGTTTCAGCTTGGTTTTAGTTTGTCTAAGGATTCTTTCACCCCCAGCTCCGGGGACAGTGGTTGAAAATTCCTATTGTAAAATCAGCACGTTTACAGAGAAAGCATCCACAGAAGGAGGAGCCCAAGTTAAAAGCATACTGCACTACAATGAAGCTCGAATTTGGGGATTGCTATTTATATTCTGAAGTGCTTTTGCTGATCATTTCACACCCCCAGTTTCCTCCCATCCTACAGACTTCTCAGTTTTGTGGGTCTGAGCAGAGTCTATTTATTTTGCTTATTTCAGTGAGGTGGTTTCCAAGGTACAAGTTCATGACCAAAGAATGTGTCACACAAAACCTGTGACAAAATTACATGGCTTTCATTTTGCAAAACACTTTGCAGCAGCTATGCCTAGTGGAGGGTGCACATGACAAAAAACCTGTCTCTTTCTACCACTTCTCACAGTTGCATCTAGGAAGGTTATTAAATTCTCTAGCAAGAAAAAGCCCAAAGAAATAAACATTTTCTATTAATTTTTCTCACAAATGTTATTTGATTCTTTCACGTTTGCTCTTTTATCATGTTTTCGCCCTTGACTCAGTCTGTAACAGTCTTTTGAAACTAAACCGCCCTTCCCCCCCCTCCCTGTTACAAAACCATAGCTCGGTTTTTAGCGCCGGCTGCGGCGGTAACAGCTCTGAAGCTCATAGGAATTGTATAAGCTTTGGAGCTGTTACCGCCACAGCCAGCGCTAAAATCCAAGCTATGGTTTTGAAAAGGTGAGGGGGGGGGGGGCGGTTTAGATTCTGTTAGATTCAAAAGACTGTTACAGATTGAGTCAAGGGCGAAAACCAGCCAGTGCTAAAAACCACACTACGGTTTTGTAAAAGGGGGGGAGGTAAGTTTTCAAGAGCATTTTGTCTTCTATTTTCACAAGTGTCTTACATCTCTTGAAGAGAAACAGTCCTTTTACCCTGTCAACAACTGGAAAACATAACAGTACCATATATTTTTGCCCAATACAGACCCCATTGATAGCATTATTCATTGCTGTACGAGGGGGCCGCTGAAAAGTTCTCTGCCCAACCTACAAAGTTGGGGCATTCTCCATTAAGGGCAACACACTTGCCCCACCCCCCCTTTTACAAAACCGTAGCACAGTTTATAGCGCCGGCCGCGGCAGTAACAGCGCCAGTTCTCATAGAATTCCTACGAGTGTCAGAGCAGTTCCTGCCGTGGACGGCGTAAAAACTGCGCTACAGTTTTGTGAAAGGGGGAGGGTTAGTGCAGCGATTTTCCACTTTTTTGTTCCGTGTTTTTCCCACGGAACAAAAAAAAGTGAAGACTGCCCCAACTGTGTTGGCTGGGCTAAGAACTTTTCAGCGGCCCCTCGTATTAAACTGGGTACAAATTGTGTATTTCTTTTATGCCGTCGTGTATGAAACTTCATACTAAAATACACCAGCTGACCTATAAGAACACGAGTCGAGCAAAAATAAGAAAATACAAAAAATACAAATGATAAAAATGTTTCCTCATGATAGTACAGCTTGCTAAATCTAAAGAGTAAACTCTGTAGTGCTCATAGAGGCGTCCAGCCTCATCTCACTCACCTTTTTAACAAGATAGCCCTCTCTTATCTTCTGTGGTTCACGCTCCATGCTGCTTATTTTCTGTTAGGCAGTGGCTACCATCTGACAGCAAGAGCCCGGGAGCTTTCTCTTTTAATCTGCTTCTCTTTTCATTTCATGAGCTTCCCCTGACCTGTCAATCACGTGCAAGTAGCCCAACCCACTTCCTCTATTTGAGGGCTGATGCTGAAATTAGGGAAATCCAGAGTTCTACACTGTCTTCCTGGCAGTTTACCGAACAGAAGCAATAAAGAATGTACATTCTGACCACATAACAACAAACCAAACCAAAGGAAAAGACCAAAGATCCAACTGTCTGCAGTAAAAAACAATCCAGAACAAACAAACCAAAACTGCAGACTTTGTACACGATGCAGGCAGACTTTATTGTGACAAGTAAATCTTTGATTAAAAACCTTTTACCAGGTAAGGGTCCCTTACCTGGTAAAAGGTTTTTAATCAAAGATTTACTTGTCACAATAAAGTCTGCCTGCATCGTGTACAAAGTCTGCAGTTTTGGTTTGTTCATTCTGACCACATGTCAATGGAAATGATATTTGTTTTTGTCTCCAAAAATATTCATTTTGAGCATCTTTAAAGAGATTTTCAAACAAGTGGATACTTTTCGCTCATCAGAATTTATCACTGTTTGCCATTTAAACTATACCGAGTGCTGAGTTGTCATTTCGTAGGGCTCCTTTTACTAAGCTGCGGTAGCGTTTTTAGCACACGCTTAGCGCAAGCTAGATGCTAATGCCTCCATAGAGCTGGCGTTAGTTTTTCTGCATAGCGCAGGGGGTTAGCACGTGCTAATCTGCAGCATGCGCTAAAAACGCTACCACAGCTTAGTAAAAGGAGTCCTTAATTCCTTTTGCTGCAGGTACATCCTCAGATTTTGTAAAACACCTCTTATCCAGGATCTAACAAATCCCCCAATGTTGCACTATACAGTAAAACCTTGGTTTGCGAGCATAATTCGTTGTTGCATGCTTGTAATCCAAAGCACTCGTATATCAAAGCGAATTTCCCCATAGGAAATAATGGAAACTCAGATGATTCGTTCTACAACCCAAACACTTTAATACAAAATGCTGTTCTGTATAAAATAGATAGAAGAAGGATGCCGAGCCGCCAGAAGAGGAGAAGAGTTGCAGCCTGGGTGGCTCCCTGGTGCCGTTGCGTCGGGGCTGGGCTCGGTACAGCTGCAGCCTTCAAGGCGCAAGAGGTCAGCATGGCGTTGCTTTGTGGAGCAGAAGCGGTGAACCCGTAGGTGGTGTCGCCATGCTGTCCCAGGCCTATAACGGTGGTGGTGGAGGAGTAGAACAGGCCTCGCTGCTCCGCAGAAAGAGCGTTAACACCAATGAGTTCATCCCAGTGCCCAGCTCCGAGCACGTCGCCGAGATCGTGGGGCGGCAAGATTGGAAAATCAAAGCACTAAGAGGCAAGACAAACACTTACATTAAGACACCTGTTTGTGGAGAAGAACCAGTTTTTGGGCGTGTATGTTGTGCGTGTATGTTGTTTGCGCTCAAACTGCAGGTAAATTGTGCGTGATGCGCTCAGCAATGTGATGCGTGTATATTGTGCGTACTTGACATGCTCGTTTTGCAAGACAACGCTCGTTTATTGCAAACCAAGGCACTGCCTGATTCTGCCCCCAGTCCTACCCTGTTGCGCCTCCAGCTCCACCCATTCCGCCCCCAGCCAAACCTCCTCTCTCCTTTCCCGAGTTCTGGAGGCCCTCTGCACATGTGCGGATGTCAACACGATGACATCACACACATGCGCGCATGCATATGATGTCATCATGTCAACGTCTACACATGCGCAGAGGGCCTCCAGACGCGGCCCCGAGCTCGGGATGTTCCAAAACCAGGACAAACTGCTGTGTTTTGGAAATCCCTCCGGGCACCCAGACAGTCCTCTAAAAATAGGACGTGTCCAGGTTTTCCTGCACATCTGGTAACCCTAGCACTATGGAGCCCATTTTATAACTGCATCAGACCATCCAAGTTCCGTGACAGAATACTAGTGTAATCCACTGTTACACCAGCCATAGGGCTGGCATAATTGGGAGTGCTAAATACAGCAGGGGTGCTCATAACTTACAATATTCTGTAACTTATATGTGTAAGTGGGAGCCCTGCCTATGTTCCATCTGTACACTGCCTCTTGCATTCATATGCTATGCACTTAGGTGGAATATGACATTTACATGTCTAGCACCAGTGTTAAGTTCTGAGTATCGTCCATTAAGCACATAACTTATAGAATACTGACTACGGCAGCTTGGAAAAGAGATGGTTGAGGGGAGATATGATTGAAGTCTACTAAATCTTGAGTGGTATAGAATGGGTACAGTGTATTGATTTTTTACTCCATCAAAAATTACTAAGAGTAGAGGACACTTGATGAAGTTACAGGGCGATAATTTTAAAACCAATAGGAGGAACTATTTTCTCACTCGGAGAATAGTTAAGCTCTGGGACGCATTGACGGAGGATACAATAAGAGAGGTTAACATAACTGGTTTTAAAAAAAGGTTTGGACAAGTTCCTGGATGAAAAGTCCTTAGTCTGTTATTGAAACAGACATGGGGGGAAGCCATTGCTTGCCTTGGATCGGTAGCATGGAATGTTGCTACTATTTGGGGTTTTGCCAAGTACTAGTGACCTGGATTGGCCACTGTGAAGATGAGATACTGGGCTAGATCTGACCCAGTAATGCTATTCTTATGTTCTTAAGTAAATACAAATTAGCACCAATTATAGTCAATAATCGGTTAAGTCCAATTAACAGCTAATTAAGCCATTAAGTTACACTCACCACCAGTGGTGTACCTAGCATATGTGACACACCATCATTTTTGACACCCCCTTCATCTATATGAAAAACATGATTTTTAGTAGCAATCCACAACAAGAGTGTACCTAGGAAAAGGCAGCATCTTACATACTGCAGAGAGCAGTAAAACATCAACACACCCATTGTAAAACTAAACAAGCCAGACTAGTACAGATTGATCCTGCACAGTCAGTGCTAACAGAGAACCATGTCTTTTGTATACACAGAACACAGAAAACACCTTCGCCCAGTAAGGAATATGCAATCACAAACCACCACCACCCTCCCTTTTACAAAATTGTAGTGCTTTTTAGCACCGGCCACAGCGAATGGCAATCAGGATGGTCTCAGGACTCAAGAATCTCCCGTATGAAGAACGGCTGGGTAAGTTGCAGCTATTCTCACTCGAGGAGGGCAGAGAGAGGGGAGACATGATTGAGACGTTCAAATTAGAGGTCTGCATGGGAACGGGGATCACGGGAATCTCGCGGGTCCCATGGGAATCCCCCCTAACCCACGGGACTCCCACGGGGACTCCCCTATGGCCCACGGGACACCCACGGGGACCCCCCTCTAGCCAATGGGACTCCCATGGGGATGGAAGGCTTTGGAAGCAGGGTTTGTCCATATAATATAATGGACACGTCAGCCTTAGTAAAAGAGGGGGTTTATAAGTTAATTACCTGAACAGAAAACAAAAAAAGGGTTCCACCAAAAAGATTCCACAAGGAAAACAGCAGCAAAAACACAAAAGAAACTGTGGAATTGATGATCCTGTCAGAAGTAATTGCTGCTTTTTATGGGGATGGGTGGGGATGGAGATAATTCCTTGCGGGGACGGGTGGGGACGGAGAGGATTCTAGCAGGGATGGGTGGGATTTCTGTCCCCGTGCAACTTTCTAGTTCAAATATGTCACGGGCCGTATCGAGGTGGAAGAAGATATCTTTTTTCTTAAAGGACCCACGGCACAAGAGAGCATCCGTTGAAAATCAGGGGTGGGAAACTTCATAGCGACACCAGGAAGTATTTCTTCACCGAAAGGGAGGTTGATCATTGGAATGATCTGGGAGAGGCAAACTGTTTTGGTGTTATCATCTTGGTGGACTTTGTATGTGCCCTGGACTGCAGCGCTTCTATGTTATTCTGAAGCTGGAGAGTCGGGAGTCGTTTCCTACCGGGCACCCGCGGAGACAGACGCACTGACGTCACGCGGGTCCTTCCTCCGGGGTTAAAAGGATGCCGCGACTGCAGGAGACCGGAGAGGCAAACTGTTTTGGTGTTATCATCTTGGTGGACTTTGTATGTGCCCTGGACTGCAGCGCTTCTATGTTATTCTGAAGCTGGAGAGTCAGGAGTCGTTTCCTACCGGGCACCCGCGGAGACAGACGCACTGACGTCAGCGGGTCCTTCCTCTGGGGTTAAAAGGACGCCGCGACTGCAGGAGACCGGAGAGGCAAACTGTTTTGGTGTTATCATTTTGGTGGACTTTGTATGTGCCCTGGACTGCAGCGCTTCTATGTTATTCTGAAGCTGGAGAGTCGGGAGTCGTTTCCTACTGGGCACCCGCGGAGACAGATGCACTGACGTCACGCGGGTCCTTCCTCCGGGGTTAAAAGGACGCCGCGACTGAGGCGCGCAGCCGCAGGGCGTGGCCGCAGGGCGTGGCCAAAGGGGCATGCCCTAAGGGGCACATTTGCCCCTTGGGAGCCCCTTGGAGACACTGGGAGGAACAGGAGGAACTGTATGTATTAAACTTTTACTATTATGGGGAAAAGGAAAGGTAAAGCAAAGGTGTCCACACCGATATTATTAGGTCCCATAGATCGGCACTTTATTCCACCCAGTGCCTTAGGTCACAGCCAAGGAGCGGATTCGCTATCAGGGGCATCTCTTAGCCCCCCAGGTAGAACTCCTCCCCCTCCACCGAATAATCCTGATGTCTTGGAGCCTAAGACTGGCTCCAGTAGTCAGTCGGAAGAACTCCCTGGGCAGGTGGGATCACCTTCATTGGTTTATGGGGTGATGCCCAAAGCCTTATCTTTTCAAGATGAGGCTTTGTTTGCCAGAGAGCCTCCGACTGAACCTCAGGAAGTTACTTTAAAAGATCTTTGGCAAATTAACACTCGTATGGAGGGGTTATTAAAATCTGTGGCAACACAAAATGAAAAATTTTCGCAAGAGGTGATTGAAAAGTTTGCAAATGTTGATTCAAATTTAAAAATTATGGAAAAATCGATTAGAACAACTGAGTCTCAAGTGGTCACATTACAAGCAGTTTCTTCAACAGCGGTTAAGGATTTTCATATCACTCATATGAAATTTGAGAAAATGGAGAACTTACATAGAGCAAAAAATCTACGTCTAGTTAATTTCCCCAAAACTCATTTATTATCTCCAGAAATATTGGTTAAGAAATACTTTAAGGAAGTTTTGGGGATGACGGACGTAGAAAATTTGCCTTTGACAAATTTGTATTATATTCCACAGAGGAAAAAAGTTCCCACAGAATCAGGTATAGATCAGTTGGAACAAATTGATTTTGATTTAACTGGTTTTTTAGAAGACTCACAGGATATAATTCAAACTAGATCTACACTCCTTATAACTTGTACAAGAGAGATAGATAAATCCTTGATAATGAAAGCTTATTTTCAAAATAAGCAGACTAAATTCTGTGGAGATAATGTACTGATTTTTCCAGATGTGGCCCAAGCAACGCAATTGAGAAGAAAATCCTTTTTGGCTTTGAAACCTAGGGTGTTGGCTTTAGGAGCCACATTTTATTTAAAATTTCCCTGTAAATGCTTGATTAAATTTAAGGAGAATGATTATGTTTATTGGGACTCAACTCAGTTAGAACAATTTTTGCAACATCAAGAATCTATTAGTATTTCTTCTGCTACCACATAATTAATTATTTGGAGTTTGAATTTCTAAACACTAATATGTTTGCTCTATATGATCATGTTTATTTGACTTTTGTTATGATATATAGTATTTGCTCTCCCACAGTTATGAGGACTAGAGGAATTTGGTGATAGCCTTTTGGTTGTAATAATGTCTTAATTTTATTTATGTATTATCCTTACTTTATTATTATGTATATGTAATAATGTTATAAACTTGAATTAAAAAAAAAAAAAAAAGGAATGATCTTCCACTGCAGGTAATCGAGGCCAGCAGCGTGCCAGATTTTAAGAAAAAATGGGATAAGCATGTGGCATCCCTTCATGGAAGAAATTAGGGGGGGGTGTCATTAGAGTGGGCAGACTTGGTGGGCCATGGCCCTTTTCTGCTGTCATTTTCTATGTTTTTAAAAGCTCCGATGCTCATATGAATTCTATGAGCATTGGAGCTTTTACCACCGCGACCTGTAATTTAAAAAAAACCCTAATGTGGCTTCATAACGCCCCCCCCTCCTCCTCCCCCCGTTTTATGAAGCCACGTTAGGCTTTTTCATCACTGGCTGTGGTAGTAAAAGCTCCAGCTCTTATAGAATTCCTATGAGCGTTGGAGATAATATCACCACGGCTGGCAATAAAAAAGCCTGCCTCTGCCCCCTCTCTCCTCCCCACTATCGTAAAGTGTCTGCCCCCTTTCTCCTCCCCACTTCCATAAATCGAGGGCCATTTTGAGACCAAAAGGGGTGAAGGAGAGCTAACAAATATGTTCCTACTTTGGGCTATGACAACAACGTTTCTCATCATTCATTCTTACCAGAACATCTGGCCTTGATCACACATGCAGAGCACAGATCAACCCTATGCAAATAAAGGAACACAAATTACAAGTCCTAATATACATAAATGAAACCCTAATGCCACACTGCGTGCATGTAGTACACCAGAGAAATAGAAACAAATGCACAGACAGCAGATGTAAATTCTCAAAACCAACATATTTCAATCATTAAGTTGAAAATAAAATCATTTTTCCTACCTTTGTTGTCTGGTGATTTTATTTTTCTACACATGTTTTCCCAGTCTCTGGTTGCACTTTTTTCTGTCTGTGCCCTTAACTCTATTTTCAGGATATCTTCCCTTCCCATCTAACCATGTGCACCATCTCCTCCCTCTCTCTGCCCTTCCCCTCCTCTCCATCCATGTGTACCATATTCCCTCTCTTTCTTCTCCCCTATTCTTATATTTCCTTAAACAGCATTTTTTCCATCTCTCTTCCCTTTTCCACCCCTCCCACCCTTGTGCAGCAACTCCTCCCTCTCTCTCCCCCCTCTAGTGGTCTGACATCTTTCTCCTCTCCTTCCTCTAGTCTGGCCTCAATCACTATCCCTTTCTTCCCTTCCCTGGTCTGATATCTCTCTCTCCTTCCCTCCCCCTCCAGTAGTCCATCTCATGCCTTCCCTTTCCCCCTTCTTGTGATCTGGTATTTCTCTCCTTACCTTCCTTCTTCCTCTCTAAACTAGTCTAGAATCTCTCTCTCTCTCTCTCTCCTCTTTCCCTTCCCTTCCCACTCCCTCCAGTAGACCATCTCTCTCTCCTTCCTTTTCTCCCTTTTTGTGGTCTGGTATCTCCTCTTCTTTCCTTCTCCTTCTCCTCCTCCTACTGCCTACAATGGTCTGGCAATTCTGTCCTCCCCTTCCCTGCCCCAGAGGTGAGGTCTGGCTTCTTTCTTTTTTCCCTCTCCATCCTTTCGGTCTAGCATTTCTCTAATGCCCTCAAATTCCCCAGTGACCCATTCCCCCCTGCGTTCCTCCCCTCCATGGGATCTGATAAGGTAGCTGCTCTTTCATCCTTCGGGCAGCCAGCAGCGTGAGTGAACACATTACCTATGGTGGCCCATAAGCTTTCCCTCTACTACTGCTTCCCACTTATGAGGGAACAGGCGACATGAAGCAATAGCAGAGAAAGCTTCCGGGCCACTAAAGGCAGTGTGTGTTTACTCACACTGTCGGCTGCATGAAGGATGAAAGAGCTGCAGAGATGGATTCCATGGAGGGGGGAGAAAGGGGTGGATGGAACCCTGGACTGCAGGAAGCAGCCACTTGGCCTGTTCCAAGATACATCCTGGTGGCAGGAGGGGGGCAGGAAGTGCTACTCCTGGTGCACAGCAGCCAAAAGATGGGCTCTGAAGAGAAGTGTGCAGCCGCCACCTGCGCGGCTTAGAGGGAACATTGCCTCCACCACAATGCCTTCCAATATCTTGCCCCCTCACCTTCCCACCATTGCTGTATGCTTCTCGAAACATTAGCAGTGGCTGTAAACTTAAACATAGTCATCGCAGGACCTTGCTGCACCTCTCCACAGCTGACGGCTCTGCTCTGGAACAAGGAAGTGATGTTGGAGAGGGTGGACTAGAAGCCATGGGGAGGTGCAGGAAGGTTCTGCAAAGACTAAATTTAAAGTTTACTGCCGATGTTGGTTCAGGAAAGCAGCAACGGCAGAATAGGGAGGGAGGTTCCGGACTCGGTGAGCTGGCTGTGCACCCACCTAGGGCGTGCACCCAGGGCGGACCTCCCATCTTGGTATGCCACTGCTCACAACTGACCTTATTCTGTTACATATGCAAATTTGCACACACATCTTTCTAGAATTAGAGAGGGGGGAGGTCTATGAGGAAAATGCTTAGTAAATAGGGCCTGAAACAAAACATCAGCACTGCAATCAGTGACATAGTAAGGGGGGGGGGAGAGAGGGAAGACTTTCCCTGTGTACTGTCTTGGTGGGGGTGCCAGCACCTCTCTGGCTCCCCATGCCATACTTGCGCCCTCCATTCCCCACCCCCACCTCTTTAAATCTTCACCAACAAGAGCAACTTTTCCAGCCTATTGCTCATGCTGGCCTGGTGTCCTTCTGAAATCACTTCCGGGTCATGGGGCCAGGAAGTGACATCAGAGGGAAAGCCAGCACCGGCATGAGCAGCAGGCTATAGGAGCTGCTCGTGCTAGCAAAGATTTAAAGAGGTACAGGGAAGGGAGGGTGCAAGTGTGGGGGGGATGCAGAAAGAGCTGGGCAGTGGAGATGAGGAGGTGTATTGGGGGAGGGGGTGCCACCGCTTGGGGCACTTCCTACCCTCGCTACGTCACTGACTGCAATGACTTGAAAGAGATGCAGCTACTATAACTAGTTCTGCATGTCTTTACTTTGAGTCTTGAAAGTTAACGTCTACTGCAAACTTTCAAGACTCAAAGTAAACAAAGCCATGGGACCAGACAACCTACACCCCAAGGTGCTCAGAGAGTTGAGTGAAGTCCTGGCGGAACCATTATCCTTGCTCTTTAATCTTTCCCTGGGCACTGGAAGAGTCCCCTTGGACTGGAAAACAGCTAACGTTATTCCCCTCCACAAAAAGGGCTGCAGGACAGAGACGGCAAATTACAGACCAGTGAGTCTCACATCCATAGTAAGCAAACTCATGGAAACACTGATCAAACTAAAACTTGATACAATCCTGGACGAAGAAAATCTGCGCGAT
Organism: Geotrypetes seraphini; assembly: GCF_902459505.1. Classification (NCBI taxonomy): domain Eukaryota; kingdom Metazoa; phylum Chordata; class Amphibia; order Gymnophiona; family Dermophiidae; genus Geotrypetes; species Geotrypetes seraphini. The sequence continues at coordinate 300,235,569 of NC_047086.1, forward strand.
CCACATCAACACGGATTTACCAAGGGCAGGTCCTGCCAATCAAATCTAATTAGCTTCTTTGACTGGGTAACAAGACAACTGGATGCTAGGGAGGCTCTAGACGTGGTGTATCTGGACTTCAGCAAAGCTTTTGATAGCGTCCCACACCGCAGATTATTGAATAAGCTGAAATCACTAGGATTAGGGGGGGACACTATCTGCATGGATTAAGGCTTGGCTCAGCGGTAGACTTCAGAGGATGGTGGTAAATGGTACCCCCTCCAAAACGTCGGATGTGACCAGTGGAGTGCCACAGGGCTCGGTCTTAGGCCCGATCCTATTCAACATATTCATAAGCGATATGACCCAAGGGCTTAGAGGAAAAGTATCATTGTTCGCCGACAACGCCAAACTGTGCAACATAGTAGGTCAAAACATTTTGCCAGATAGTATGACGCAGGATCTACTACTATTGGAACAATGGTCATCGACTTGGCAGCTCAGCTTTAATGCTAAAAAATGTAAAGTAATGCACCTGGGTAGAAGAAACCCGTGCAGAACTTACACACTGAATGGCGAGACCTTAGCTAGGACCACGGCAGAACGTGATTTAGGAGTTATCATTAGTGATGACATGAAAACTGCCAATCAAGTGGAAAAGGCTTCCTCCAAGGCAAGGCAAATGATGGGTTGTATCCGTAGAGGTTTTGTCAGCAAGATGTCAGAAGTCATAATGCCGTTGTACAGATCCATGGTGAGACCTCATCTGGAATATTGTGTTCAATTCTGGAGACCGCATTACCGGAAAGATGTGCTGAGAATTGAGGTGGTTCAGCGAATGGCCACCAGGATGGTCTCGGGGCTCAATGATCTCCCGTATGAAGTAAGGCTGAATAAATTGCAGCTGTACTCACTCAAGGAACGAAGAAAGAGAGGAGACATGATTGAGACGTTTAAATATATCACAGGCAAGATCGAGGTGGAAGAGGATATCTTCTGTCCTATAGGACCCTCGTCCACCAGAGGGCATCCGCTGAAAATCAGGGAAGGGAAATTTCATAGTGATTCCAGAAAGTATTTCTTCACAGAACGGGTGGTCGATCGTTAGAACGAACTCCCACTGCAGGTGATTGAGGCCAACAGCGTGTCAGAATTTAAAAGTAAATGGGATATTCACGTAGGATCTCTAAGGATGTAAAGGGGGTGGGTCAGTAAAATCAAGGGGGTGGGTCATGAGAGTGGGCAGACTTGATGGGCTATGGCCCTTTTCTGCCGTCATCTTCTATGTTTCTATGTCTTTCAGCTCATTCTTCAGTTCTAATGATAGGACTTTTAAATTCACTTGATTCTGTTCTGTTGGGGGGTCCTCTGTCTTTGTTCCCCCCCCCACACACACACACACACAGTGCTCTTTTTACATGTGACAATCTCCTTTCTGTACTCATTTCTCCAATTGAAAGAAGGATTTCAAATGGCTTTTTTAATGTTGTTGCTGCTATTGGTTTTTACTCTTAGGTTTTACAGCAGGGAACCGCCAAAATAACAAGCAAGATAGGCTTAATTATCCTTAAGCTATAGCCCCTCAAAAAATGGAGAAAGGTGATAGGAAGCGCATTCATTTTCCTTCCACATATTCACAAGATACTGTATATCTTTGTGTGCAGAGATTGTCTGAATGTGACTATGCCGCTTCAGTTCTCTAATACAATAGCTGCATGGTATTCTTAATTCGACACTCCCTTCCTTTTTTTTAATTTCCTCATTAGAACTTGTGCTTTCCAGTTTAAAGAATGCCCTTATCCATGCTGGTGTTTAAAGAATGCCTATTTATCAATATTGGCGTTCTTTCTACCTTTTCCAGCTTGTGAAATATGTTGTATTTGGGCTTGCATGCGATATTTTTGGATCAGCTCATCTCGTGCAGACTACTATTATACGAGGGGCTGCTGAAAAGCTCTCAGCCCAAACATTAAACTTACATGTTATTCCACACTTTCCTTGACACTTTTTGATTCATGGCTCCACTTTTTGATTTGATTCATGGCTCCACATCATTCTCTTCTTGTTTGGGCTGAGAGCTTTTTAGAGGCTCCTCGTATTGTGATGTCATAATGCCTCATTCCACCAATGCCTAAGAGCCAACCTCATCGGTGATGTCACAATGGCTTGGTTTCCCTATACCTAAGAACATAAGAAGTTGCCTCCACTGGGCCAGACCAGAGGTCCATCTCGCCCAGCGGTCCGCTCCCGCGGTGGCCCATCAGGTCCGCGACCTGTGAAGTGGTTTCTGACCACTTCTATAACCTACCTCAAGTGCCCCTTTACTAGATGAATTTGCCTCATTGAAACAAAAAGTGTCAAGAGTTATCATGGCTCCACATCATTCTCTTCTTGAGCTGAGTACTTCTATATTACTCCTCCAGGTTTCCTTTAACATCCCAGTTTTATCATAGTCTCCCTTTATAAAGCTAAATGCTGTTGTGATAGTTTTATCATTCTCTATCCCGTTTGATGGATCTCTAATGCCACTATTACTCCTCATTTAATCTCCTGTGTGCCACTGACATGGAGGAGTGGCCTAGTGGTTAGAGCAAGTTTCCAAGTTTATTTAAAGTTTCTTATACCGCTTAATCAAATTTCTAAGCGGTGTACAATTATAATAAAAGTAAATACAGAGCTAACATCCAGTGAATACCACAGCTTCTCTTTGACTTCTTGGGCAAGTCACTTAACTGTTTGTTGTCTCTGGTCCAATCCCCCAGGAAACGGGGAAATACCTAGTGTGCCTGAATATAGAGGTTTACCAAATTTTGGTTTCAGCACTAAAACCAGCCTAAAAATTCCTATTTGGCCTTGTTTCAGTTTTGGCCAAAAAATGCCATTGCATTTTCTGCTGGAACCAAAATTTTATAGTGGCTTCCCTTGCTCTCCTTCCCACCTTCCTCATGCACAGAACAAGCCCCCTCCCTTCCTCTCCCTGCTTGTGCCAGCTTCAGTCTCAAAATGGCTTCCACAACCTCCAGCAACTGTCTCATGAGACTACTGCTAAAAACTGCAGCAGCCATTTTGGTAATGGAGAGAAATGGGCATCACTCCTGCCCAAACCACTTACTAAGACCATCAGGGATGGACTATAAGCCTAGGGTGATGAGATGGGGCTTGCTCTACACAAGGGGGAAGGGAGGGAGGTTTGTTCTGTGCATGGAGAGGGAGGAAGGGGCTTATTCTGTGCATGGGGAGGAGGAAAATGAAGTGACAGCTTGGTCTGTGAAGGGAGCTGCCAGTTTCAGCTTTAGCCACAACTGAGTGGCAAATTTTGGCCACAGATTCAGTTTCAGCTTAAACCAAAGAAATCAGTTTTGGTTAGCATCTACCTGCATGTAAATTATGTTGCACTACTACTGTAAAAAGGGTGAGCTAAATCCAAATAAATAAGAACAAAACTAGTTTCTATTCCCATTGGATCCAGGATCATCAACTCCAGGAAACAGTCACTTATAACATCTATAATCAATACAGTAAAACCTTGGTTTATGAGCATAATTTGTTCCGAAAACATGCTTGCAATCCAAAACACTCGTATATCAAAGCGATTTTCCCCTAAGAAATAATGGAAACTCAGACGATTTGTTACACAACCCAAAAGCTTTAATGCAAAATATTCGTACGTACTTGTATTGCAAGACCTCGCTCATTTAGAACAGTCACTACACTCCTGCAGCATCAGAGAGAGAAGAACCATCGGCTCAGTTGTGATGTGTGTATACTGTATGTACTTGTATTGCAAGACATTGCGTGTATATCAAGTTAAAATTTAATAAAATGTCTTGCAAAACACTTTCAAACCAAATTACTGTACTTGTAATCCAAGGTTTTACTGTACTTCTATGGCATATTGTGAAGAGCCACTCACCTAGTTGATATTAGGGTAATTGAAATCTTCATACTACTAGGTATGGGAAGTAAGAAACAAAGAATCAGAACATCAAACTAGTATTGTTGTTTCTTATGAAAATATTCAAGATCCACCAACACTTGTGATTCAACAATTAACAGTCAAATAATGTGGAGAAAAAGACCTCAGTACACTATTTTAAGCTCGTGATCTATAACTGTGCTATCATAGTTCAAAGCAAAAATCCACTGTACATGTCTATAAATTCATAAAATGTTGGCAAGAAAATTGCTTATATTTAAACAGAACAGTTCTACAATCTTCTTTGAAAAAGATTCAGGGCTCCTTTTACTAAGGTGCGTTAGGGCCTTAACGCGTGGAATAGCGCATGCTAAATTGCCATGCATGCTAGACCTTAACGCCAGCATTGAGCTGGCGTTATTCTAGAAGCGTACCGCATGGTTTAGCGTGCGGTAATTTTGTGCATGCGCTAAAAATGCTAGCACACCTTAGTAAAAGGAGCCCTCAATCTTGCAAATTGCTTTTATAAAGTAATACTTAACTTAGATTTCCAAATTGCCGATTTGCCACCTTGCAGAATGTCCAGCACCCGACAGGGAATCCCTTTCTCGTAAAAGCTGCATCAGGGGGAAAATCTCCACTGTTTGTGGCTGCTGTCAAACCTCTGTGAACAGGTACCAGGTCCAAGCGCCAAATTGTATAGTTTTGAACTAAGAATCTGTTTTGAATTTTGTTTCGACTATTTTTTATTTTTTCTGGAACGCCTTTTCGGAAAGTTGTTTCTCTGACTCTCTGACGCAACAATTGTGAAACGTGGTCCAGGTCGGGACAGAGCTTTAAAAAACTACACAAGTTTTTATAAGTTTCACTTTTATATTTTGACACAAATAGGGTGTTTGTAAATATGTGGAGCAACAATTTTCACTTCCAAGGTTGTTCCTATGAGCACACTTTAAATATCGGATAATGTTTTTGAATTTAATGTTTATTGATAAGTCTGTGGGGTCATTATAGTTTTTCATCTATACAAAGATGGGCAATTTGTAAGATTGAAATTCTTTTCACAGATTATAGAACTGTTCCAGGTAGACATATACAAGTTTCCTGCCAACACTTTCTTTGTGAACTTAAAGTTGTCTACAGTCGAGTTTTTTCTGACCTATGATGGCATAGTTATCTCAATGATATTGACGGGCTGAAAACACTTTGTTGAGGGGTTTTTTTTCCACTTTGAATGCTAATTTCTGAAACACAAGTATAGGTGTATCTTGCATTATTTTCATAAGAAACAACAATATTAGCTTGATGTTCTGGTCACTGAAATCTGCTATCATTGTTGTCTTTCTAACTTCAGCAGCCTGTCTGCTGACATGTCAGTCTGTCTTACTAGTCTGATAAGAGGAACAACAGAATTTCCCATATTTCCCTACTGTTATATTCTTCCCCATCACGTTGAATTTCCAACTATAAAGCTTCTCCAGTACAGCTTGACAAAGATGGCAGGTAGGACTAACATTAATACATAGATAGTGTCGCCTATCACTTGTATAACCTACTCTGTCATCTTGTTCTATTTTCTACACTGGCATTAGAGTATCTAGTCTCTTTCAGAGCGCTGAACTGTTTATGTATCCCCTAATGGTCTGGGTCTCTCAGTGCTAGGGTTTTCAGTGGAGAGATTGAAGGTAAAAACTTCAGGAAGAAAGCACGGTCTTGTAAGTGTTATCCCCTCTGGGATTTAAGATCCTAGGTTGGGGGACAGATTGGTTGAGTGGTCATGACTCCCTGCATTGCTTGCTCTGATCATTCACTTATATTTCCACAAACACAGTTAAGGCCAATGTGTGTTCTGAAAATTTAGTAAAGTGTTAAGGTGGTCAAAGTAAAAATTTGTAAAGAAACACAAACAGGTAGGACAAGTCTTGAGTCAAATACAGTTCACTGATTTATTCAGCCTGGGGCTAGGAATTTCCTCTTATCCTTTCGTGAGCTGTCTTCCTCTTTCCTTTTACTTCTTCTCCGTGGATTTGGATTCCAGATATAAGCTGCAGGCATTCCTTTCCTGAACCATTAGCTTTCCTGGATCCAGCTCTGGTGGAACTCCTTGTAGTTTTGGTTACTAGGCTCAGGCATGGCTGCTGTCACTGTAGGTAATTGCTGGACCACCTTGTCTCAGCTTCCAGAGTTATCCACTTGAATCCTCATGTTCCTTCCAGGATCAGTGATAACCCCTTATTCTTCCTTTTCAGAGACCTCCCTTTGCCTCTGGCTTCTTAAGATCAGTGTTTACTGGGGGTGTCCTAGTCAAGCTGGTCAGAGCACTAGTAGCATGGGGAGGTGAAATGGCTTTGACCAGTGAAAGACAAAGAAAGTGCCTGGGTTTCTCTTTAAGTGTCTTCCCACCATTACTTCCCTAGTAAAGAGAGTCCTCCCAAGTTCTTGGAACTGCAAGTGTCATAAAAAGATCACAAAACAACACTTTTGTTGAGCCACTAGAGGTCTCTGTTTTCAAAACATAGCAGAGCCTTAGGAGTCTTTAGTCATACTCTGGGCAGTTCTATGCCAGTCTTTCTATATGCATGAAAGAAATTTGCATATAATAGAGGCAGTGTATTCAAATCATGTTTATGCATATTCATTGTGGATAGCCTGAAAACCTGACTGGCAAAGGGATACTCCAGGACCGAGTTGAGAAACACTGGTCTAGAGCAGGGGTGTCAAAGTCCCTCCTCGAGGGCCACAATCCAGTCGGGTTTTCAGGATTTCCCCAATGAATATGCATGAGATCTATTTGCATGCACTGCTTTCAATACATATTCATTGGTGAAATCCTGAAAACCCGACTGGATTGTGGCCCTCGAGGACCGACTTTGACACCTGTGGTCTAGAGGGTACCTATTCTATATGCATTTTTACTGTGTGCACCTATAATTTAGATACAAGCACTTACACCAGGCAAGGAACTGGTGTAAGTTCTAACACCTAAATGCTGATGATACATGCATAACTTAGAGCAGGGCTGCCCAAGTCCGGTCCTCGAGATCTACTGGCAGGCCAGGTTTTCAGGATATCCACAATGAATATGCATGAGAGAGAATTGCATACCAAGAAGGCAGTGCAGGCAGATCTCTCTCATGCATATTCATTGTGGATATCCTGAAAACCTGGCCTGCCAATAGATCTCGAGGACCGGACTTGGGCAGCCCTGACTTAGAGCATTCTTTGTTATGTGTATCAGAGAATACCTGCCTGCTTGTCCTGGGATAATATTTATATTTTCTTGGTTTGTTTAATTCTTTTATGTATAATTACTATTTGCATATGTCAGGGGTGTCCAATGTCGGTCCTCGAGGGCCGCAGTCCAGTCGGATTTTCAGGATTTCCCCAATGAATATACATGAGGTCTATTTGCATGCACTGCTTTCATTGTATGCTAATAGATCTCATGCATATTCATTGGGGAAATCCTGAAAACCCGACTGGATTGCGGCCCTCGAGGACCGACATTGGACACCCCTGGCATATGTACATGTGATCACTTAAAATTTGTATATGTGATTTTTATGTAGACCTGATGAAGGCAGAGACGCTGAAACACGGCCCATGTCGGGTCCATCATTAAAGTACAATTGCCCGGAACTTCAAGGCCCTTTTGCTCTTTTGTGTTCCTGCTCATACTCCACCCAGACTCCAAGTATTTGAACATTCATCTGCCAAATATGCACTATAGACTAATTCTATAAATGGTGCCTACAGAATTGGCATCATTAAAAATAGCACTTAGCGCTATTCTATAAACTATGCCTAAAGTTAGCCATGGTTTATCGAACACGTGAAGTGGCCATCCCCATGGCTAAGATTAGGCATGAACATTTATGCCAACTAAAATTTGGTGTAAATGCCCACACCGCAGGTGTATTCTATAACAATGTGCATAATTTTTAAGAGATGAACAACAGAAGAACAAGTGGGGAGTGGGATAGACCACATCAACCTTGGGGTAGACAATCTTTATTTATATAAATCAATTCACAATAATAATACTACACATCAATTCACATTAAAATCAATGACCCGACACAGTCTGTGTTTCGGCCTCTGAATGGAGGCCTGCTTCAAGGGTGTGGTATACAGTATAAGTCTGCTCACTAGATGTCACTCCAATGCTGGGAATACACTTAAAAATAGAAGCATCAGCACAAGCTTTAGCACAAACTTTAGGAAGCCGATGCTGAAGAAATAGGACTCTTAAAGCAGTCACAAAACCTGTGTCAGGTCATTGATAACATCATTCCAAACCAGGACTTGTTTATGTGGATTTCAATGTGAATTGATGTGAAGTATTATTATTGTGAATTTATTTATATAAATATTGTCTTCTTCAAGGTTAATGTGGTCTATCCCACTCCCCACTTGTTTTTCTGTTGTTTGACTCTACTTGAGATTTTTATTTCCTATTTTTTGTTCTGTAATTTTTAGAGATGCCCTTGACCCCACCCATGCCCCTCCCATGGTCACACCTCTTCTTGAGATCTACACATTATAAAAGGTTGTGTGCTTAAATTTAATTAGTGCAATTAGTGCTGATAATTGCTTGTTGTGGTCCATTATCAGGGCCAATTGACTTATTAAACATGTTGCACGTGCATCTTTAGTCACCATATATAGAATCCAGGGGTGGTGTGATATGCGTATATTAACAGAATACTGAGTAGGTGGAATTTGTGCATTTGTGCACATAGAGGGGCATAATCGAAAGGAACGTCTAAGTCCATTTCATCTAAGTCGCAAGTCGTCCAAAGTAAAAAATAGCTTAGGACACATTTTCAAAAAATACGTCCAAATTTTTTTCCCTTACGAAAATCATCTAAGTATACATTCTGCCGATCTGATCGTCCAAGCCGCTAAATCATCCATCTTTATACCACATTTTCATCCAACTTTTCATCCAAGTCAAAAACGCCTAGAACAAGCCCTGTTGATATGGGAGGGGTCTGCAAAGTGATGGACTGAACACCCAGACATGGCACCTAAATAGTGGGGTACCTTACAGGGCACAAAAAGGATGCCATGTCATCATCTCACTACAGCTCCCTTATAGGTCACGGTGAGCCCCCAAACCACCTCCAGAATCCCCTAGACCTACTTATCTACCACACTAGTAGCCCTTATGGCTTCAGGAGCCACTTATATGCCAGTTCAAAAGGGTTTTAGGGGTGTATAGGGGAGTGCACATGTTTCAGTAACAATGTAGTGATTACAGGGGCTTATGGGCATGGGGCCTCCTCTCCATGGGTCCCTAACCCACCCCCAAGATGACTTAAGACGTCTCTGTGCAGGACGACTAGGCTTTCCTATGCCAGGCTGCCAAGTGATGATGTTCTGGAGGCTGAATTCTAAAGGTGTGATTACAATTTTTATGGGGTTGGGGGGGGGAGGTCGGTGATCACTGGGGTAGTGTGTGTAGGTCTGTATTATGTGTTTGCAGTGCTTATCTGGTGACTTTAGGTGGTTTTTTTTGTGACCTAGACCATGTTTTAAATGGTCTAAGTCACAACATCCAAGATCCGTCGATCCTAGTCTGTATAACTTTCGGTTATACATGCAGTACAACTAAGTATAAGCCTGCCCATATCCCACCCTCGACATTCCTCCTGACATGCCCCGTTTAGCTATGGTCATTCAGCGGCACTATGAAGGCCTAGGTCATTTAGAAATACATCCAAAACCCGGTTTGATTATCAGCACTTGGATGTCTTTCGTTTATGATCGTCCAAGTGCCAACTTAGACCGGTTTTTGGACATTTTTCTCTTTCGATTATGAGCCCCATACTGTATATACATTTATGTATCATTATTATAATCATTTATTTATTTAAGGTATTTATATACTGCCCCTCAAAGTTATCTAAGCGGTTTACAATCATGTACTCAAGCATTTTCCCCTATATGCATATTCAAGGTAATATATAGAAACTAGTCTTATAGCCTGTTACATTAACGGGTGCTAGAATATATGTGTGTGTGTCTGTCTTTATTTCTTTTTCTATCTCTCTCTCTCTCCTTAGCCGCTTTCTGTATTTCTGTCTTTCTTCCTTTCTGTCTTTTTTTTTTCCTTGGCTGTCCACCACCACCCCTTTCCTGCTCCCCCTGTCCATTCTCCCTTCCTTTTACTTCCCCTGTGTCCACCACCACCCCTTCACTGCTCCCCTTATCCAGCAGCAGCCCTTCTCCCTTTGACCCTGTCCATGATCACCTCTTTCCTGCTCCCCCTGTCCAGCAGTAGGCCTCTCTTCCTTTTTCTGCCCCCCCCCGTCCATCAGCACCTCTTCCCCTGTCCATCCCTGCTCCCCCTGTCCAGCAGTACACCTCCCTTTGTTTTTCTGCCCCCCCCCCGTCCATCACCACCTCTTCCCCTGTCCATCTCTGTCCCCCCCTATAATCAGGCCCACCATTAATCTACAGGGTCTTGGCCAGGAGAGGGATGAAACGCATGCACGTGTACCTGTTGCCAGCTCTGCAGCTTTACCAACCTGCAACCCAGACACAAACACTTCCACCAAGCCCCACACTCCATTCTGTTCTGCAGCCATGAAGGAGAGGGGCAGGGGCAGGGACAGGGGGGAGGAGTCACGGCTTGGAGGCGTACAGAAAAGCGCATCAGCAAAGGTACAGTCCACAGCCGGCGAGGTCGTATGTTGGGGTGAAGCGTGCTCTGCGCTTGCACCTCTCAACGGAAGTTTTTTGCTGAAGGACAAAGTTTATTTTTTATTTCAAAGCCACCAGTGCGGCTCCTCTCTCAAGCCGCACCTGCGTCGGAGAAGGCTTCCGATGCAGGCAGGGATCGAGAGAGGAGCCGCCGCGGCGGCTTTGAACTAAGAAATAAACTTTGTCCGTATCGAGGCTGAGGGAGAGTGGCGCGAGGTGGAGAGTAGGGGGGCCCGATGCCTTGTGCGCTTTCTGCGCTCCCACCGGCTTCTTAGCTCTTTTCGGCGTCTACCCTCCGCCGGCAGCCCTCCTCCGGGCAGCTGCCACTCTGCGCGTCCTGGAGTTCTACGAAGTAAGCGCGCATGCACACTCTCGCCGGCCACATCCCGACAGATCAGATCTCAGGGAACACGCGGCATGAGTGCGCATGTGCGCTTAGCATTTTATTATTATAGATAAAACAAAAACATAAAAGAAAAAAATATACCTTTTTTATTGGACTAACTTAGGGCTCCTTTTACTAAAGTACGCTAGCGTTTTTAGCGTGCGCTGCATTGCCGGATGCACTAACCCCATTCTATGCGCCAAGAACTAACACTAGCTCGATGTTGCTAGCGTCTAGCACGCGCTAAAACCACTAGTGCAGCTTAGTAAAAGGAGCCCTTCATGTAGTTTATAATTAGTTTTTGAAGGTAACTCCTTCTTCTTCAGATCAAAAATAAGCAAATGTTAATAAAATCAGTATATATAAGGGAAACATGAAAGCATTTCAGTGGTAGTTGGAGACAAAGAGGTGACAAAACAATTTGAGTTTCTTTGCAGTGGGTATCAAAGCCAAGGTCTTTGGCCTAGATCAGGGGTAGGGAACTCTGGTCCTCGAGAGCCATATTCCAGTCGGATTTTCAGAATTTCCCCAATGAATATGCATTGAAAGCAGTACATTCAAATGCATATTCATTGGGGAAATCCTGAAAACCTGACTGGAATATGGCTATCGAGGACCGGAGTTCCCTACCCCTGGCCTAGATGCACTAAAGAGGATTGGAAAGACCGTATAGGTCTCTCCGATCTGAATTTTTGGGCTGATTCAAAAAGAGCTATTGATGCACTAAAATGTTTGCATGCAAATGATTCATGAGGATGTCCGTTGTAATCCCTGACTCAGCCTTCGACTGAGCACTATGACAGCGACTCTCACGCATGCGCAGAGCTGGTAAGGAAAGCTCGAACAGCTGAGAGGTGGGGAACACCTTGAAAGCAGCCTCCTGCCACTCAGCTGTTCAGGGCAGGACAACCTCTTTTTTTTAATGGGCACAGATGCTGTGTATGTTATACACACACAATATTTGCCCCATTTAAGAAAAAAAGAAAAAGCACCCCCCTCTCCACTGATGACAGCCCTCCCCATGAGCCGCCACCATGAAATGATACCTCCCCCACTGCAACAGTGAAAATGGCAGGAGGAATGCCCACTTCCTCCTGCTGTGTCAACCTTACCCGCCCGCAAAATAAAATTGGCAGGCGGAATGCCCACTTCCTCCTGTCATGCTCACCTTTTTTTGGTGCATTGGGAAGCCATATTAGAGCATCAATCACTCTATTAGTTTACATGGCATTTCAATATTAATGAGCTTATTTGCATGGTTGGATCGGTGAATGAGCGAATGTGCAGAAAACCAGGTGGTGAGCCATTTTCTGCATCAGATAGGAGATAGGTGTCAAAGCAGTTTCAATTTCTTTATAGTGGGAAAGAAAGACAAGGTCCTTGTTAAGTCCTGTCTGGTGGGTATCAAAATATTTTATTATTTTGATTTCAAAAGTCTTACATTCTTGGATTGTCTTGAAATTTCCTTTCAGTATTCTCATCATAAAATCATTGGGGCAGTGGTCAGTTATTCCAAAGTGCTGTCCAACACTTTAGTTGGCATTGTTATTTTTAATACGATATCTGTGAAATTTAATCCTGGTCTTTAGCATCTGACCTGTTTCACCAATGTAGCACCCTTCTTTGCACTGACTGGAAGATGAGCATGTGAAGGACCCCCATATGCTGAATGTTTTTCCCATATGAGTGACCATGGGATCCTTTGAAATGTGCTCACAGTTTGCAGCTTGCCACACTGCAAGGATGTGTGTCAATCTCTTCTTTCAGAGTTTATGTAGGGACTTTGTTTCTCACCAGTTTCTGTTTTAGATTAGGTGGCTGAGAGAAGACCAGCACATGTGCACTGCAGCTGGGAATATTTCTTTTAGTAATTCATCTTCTTGGAGTGGTGGTTTGTAGATCTCATAATTTTTCTTCGTTTTTCCAGCTCTGGATTGTATGTCACTACCAACGGGGTCCTTTCCGTTGTTTTCTTGTCCTTGTGGTGCAATAGGTTTTCTCTGGGTGTTTTAAAGGATGAGGCGATATTCTTGGAGATTATGTTAGGGTTGTATCCTTTTTGTATGAAGGATTCAGTCAAGCTTTCTAGGTGTTTATCTCTGTCTCTTGGGTCAGAACAGATACGGTGGTATCGTGTGGTGTGGCTGTGCATAATGGATCTTTTTATATGTGAGGAGTGAAAACTGGAGTTGTGGAGATAGCTGCATCTGTCTGCAGGTTTCCTATATATAGATGTTTGAATGTAACATTGTTGATAGATTGTGGTGTCTAGAAAATTGACTTTTTCTGGGGAATAGTCAATTTTGAATTTGATTGTAGGGTGGTATGAACTGAAAGAGTTGTAAAATTGTTTGAGTCTCTTCTCCCTCAGTCCAAATCATAAAAACATCATCAATATACCGGTAGTATTTCAGGGGCTTTGTCTGATATGTATTTAGAAATGTCTCCTCTAGTTCCGCCATGAAGGGATTTGCTTGCATAGTGTGGTGCCATCCTGGTGCCCAAGATTTGCAGATATATGTCATTGTTAAAGCAGAAATAGCTGTGAGTTAGGATGAATTTGATCAATGCTGTAATATTTTCCAGAAAGTGTTGGCGGTCCAGGGTAGATGTTTTAGGAATTTTTCACATGCAGCAATGCCATCTGCATGGGGGATGTTGCTGTGTAGTGATTCACTGAAGAGAAAGCCCAAAAAGGCCTCAACGACAACAGAAGCACGGCATGTGACCATTAGCATTGGTTTGGACATCAGGTTTTGGCTATGCTCATTTCAAACATTTACCCGCGCTTAATGCACTTTTCATGCAATAGAGAAATCATCCTTCGAGACTCTTGACAAAGGTATTGATTCCGAAACATTGACAGTGTCAAGTCTTCGCAGTGCTACTACCAATAAAGTGTACTTTGAACTGTATATCTGTGGCTGAATTATTGACATCTTATCCTCGTGACGCCTCCATTGTGCTGTGTAGTGATTCTACATCCATTTTGACTAGACGTGTGCTGGATGGTAGCTGCTCAGTATTATTTAATTTGTTCAGGAAGTCTGTGGTGTCTTGTGTGAAGCTCTTTGTCTTTTGCACAAAAGGTTTAAGAATCTCCTCTATAAATCCAGATAGTTCTTCTGTGAGTGTGCCAATACCAGATATGATCGGTCTGCCAGGATGGTTAGATATGTGTTTCTTTAATTGGGCTCTACTTGCTTAGAAAGTGTTTTGATGAGATTTTTTTTAGCTGTTTAGTATACACTTCTCCCTCCATATTCACGGTTTGAGCATTTGCTCCTCCTCCCAATTACGTCAGGTTGCATAGAGAAATCGCTGATTTCCAGCATTTTCTTCACCGTGTTTTGCTTCTCCTTCAGGATCAGGCCAGGTCTCCCACCATGTTATTCATGGTTTCACCATATTCACGATGGTTTTTAATAGAAAACAGTGAATAACATATGAAAAAGTTATTTGCGGTTTTTCTGTATTTGCGGGTCTGTTAATCCCCTATCACAGCAAATACGGAGGGAGAAGTGTAATCTTTTGTGGGATCTTCAGTCAGTTTCTTACAGTTCCCCCCTCCCTGTTTTATAAAACCGTGCAAAAGGTTCTTAGCGCCGGCTGGCGCTCTGAATGCTCTGTGCTGCTCAGACGCTCATAGGAACTCTATGACCGCCAGAGCAATGCATTCAGCGTGCTGGCCACCACTAAAAACCTTTTGTGCGGTTTTGTATAAGGTGGTGGGGGGGGGGAGAGTATGTATTATCTGAGAGTTGTCTGCGTCCTTCTCCAATGTAATTTTGTGTGTCCATAATTAATACAGAGCCTCCTTTGTCTGCAGATTTGATGATAATGTATTGATTATTTTGTAAGCTCTTTATGGCAGATTGTTCTGTTGGGAAAAGGTTATACAGGGTTTTCTTTGTTTGCTGGAAAGTTGTGATTTACCCTGTGTCTGAAACTTTCTATGTAGTTGTCCAGTTTTGTATTTTGTCCATCCAGTTTAAAATTGTATTCCTGTCTGTTGGGAATCTCTTTATTGTGGAAATGTACTTTTAACCCTTTAATTGGCAGATGGTGAAAACGGCTGCTTTATGTAACTTGATGTTGAACGAGAGCAACAGTACCAAGTAACAGGCATTTGGAGATGCAGATCTCCCATAAGAGCCATAGGAAACACATGTTGCTTCTGAGCAACAATGCCACATAAAGGGTTAAGCAGAATTTCCTGAAAAAATTCTTCAAGATCTGAGTATAGTTGGATTGTATCTATTTTGCTGGTAGGGCAGAAAGAGAGTTTTTTCAACTTACAAAGGTCTCCTGTTGCAATAATTGGTAGTTGGACAAATTTATAATCTCCATTTGATTTGCACTTCCATGGGTCAGTGGGAGTTTGCCTATTTTGAGTCTTTTGGTTTGCCTGGTCACCTTATCTTTTGAATTTTGACTTTCACATTTCTCAGGTGGGTTGGGAGGTATGTCCAAGTGGTTCAGGTCTGTTCCATCAGGCGTTGCGCCTCCAGTGTTCTGGGATGGGATTCTGTTCTCCGAGTGATTCTGTAGGAGGGAGGTGAGCTTTTTGTCTCTTTTTGTGGATAGCAATGAATTGTTTCTTTGCTTAGATGGCTCTTGAGGTTGGGATTTAGCTCCTCTGTGTTCCTTATGAATTCTTCTCTCTGTTTTTTATCATTTCCTTTTTCTTTCAGAGTTGATTTATAAATTCATTTCTTAGTTTCTGACTGGTGCATTTGCAGAGTTTTTTCTGCATAGTCAGAATTATAAGCAGTTGCCAAAGGATTTTCGATTTTGAGTCCTTTGGAGATGATGTCCTTCTTCTTGCAGATTGTCAGAAAATAAAGGTAACTGTTCAGTTTGGTTTCTTTTTCAAAAAGTTTGCTCATTTGCCTTTTCATGTGTATTCAGTATTGGGCATCTTGTGAATTTTTTTCCCCCTAAGCATTGGTTGGGAAGGACTGAAGGGCTTAGAGGCATCATTGTCACTAACTGAGAAGAATCACAGAAAGAGCAGATGGCAACCCCAGTTGCAGAGCAGGAGAGCTTGGGCACAGTCAAAGGGACTGGTGGGGAATTTTGCACTATGAACTAGGAGTGCTGCATAATTAGAGTTACAATTTTTAGGGCCGCAAATTCCGGACACATGGCCCCACCCTGTTCTACCCGAGCCCCATCCAGTTCCGCCTTTGGCTCTGCCCTGTTCTGCCTCAGCCTCTCTCCAGTTCAGCCTCCAGCCCTACCCCCACAAAATCTCCTATCTTCTTCCCCGACAAGCTCCGGCCGCGCCTGGAGGGCCTGGTGTATGCATGGATGTGTGTGACGTCATCCGCGCATGCTCAGATGCTCTCCAGATATGGCTGGAGCTCATTGGGGCTTTTCAAAACCCAGACAAACTACCTGGTTTTGGAAAGTCCGTCCAGGATCCTGGACAGTCCTCTAAAAGGAGGATCTGTCTGGGTTTTCCCAGACATCTGATAACCCTATGCATAAAGTAATTTAAAAATTGATATAAGCCAATTGTGTTTAAAACTGATTTCAACTTGTATTGCAGACGCTAAGAGGTGCTCTTCAGGGCTTTTTTTAAAAAAACAAACTGCAATAATGGCCTTAGTTTGGGTCAGTTCCATGCACTAAGGTCACTTTTTGCATAGGGGTAAAATGGTTGATTTTTCTATTTTCTGCATTAATGTCCATGCGCTAATTTACCCCAGTAGCATGCAGCCACTGCAGGCAGTATGGCCCAGATTCTCTATATGGCGCCCTATAGAGAATTGCGCCTCTGCAAAAGATAGGCACCAGAAATGTAGTCCAAGGTTTTTCAGGCCTACATTTCCGGCACCTATCTATGCCTGAATCACGCCTACGTAGGCAATTTACGACACCTGCCATGTCTGGCGTTGGCTACGCCCATAGTGGCATTCAATGTCATAAAGCACTTGCTTAGGCGTGATTCCAGTGCCTTTTATTTAGGTGCCAGTAGACGCTTTAATTTTACTGGTTTTCGCCATTTTAAAAGGCGTTTCTCAATTAACTTAGGCATTTGCTGGCGTCTAAGGTTCGTTGCCGTTTATAGAATATCCCCCTAAGGGCTCATGCACTAACCACGCATTAAACAGTTGGCATGCAGCTGTGTAGCTGCTGTGTTAGCATAGAGCACACCACTCTCTACCCCCAGACCTGCACCCAGCACTAAAAAATACATTTATTTAGCACGTGGACAACACACGCCAGTCCTAAAATTACTGCAGGATGCCTGAGCATGCCCCACAGTACGGCATTTTTAGCTGCGGTAAGAACTTGTCAGTGCTTACTGCACCTTAATAAAAGGAACCCCTCGTGATTATGGTATTATCAGGAGACACCATACAGTGGTGCCTCGCATAACGGCCGCCTCGCACAGCGGACGCTGCGCACAACGAACTTTATGTCGTGATCCGTATAACGTACTTCGTTTCACACAACGAAGTCGCCCGAGCTGCATCCTTCCGGGGTTCCTGCGGGGTTGGATCGCAGCGGGGTTGGTCGAGGGTAGTCTCCTTCTCCTTACCTGCCCTGTCGCAGCACACAGCCGAACGGAAATCTTCCCGATGTCAGCGCTGACGTTGGAGGGAGGGCTTAAGCAAAGCCCTCCCTTCCTCCGACGTCAGCGCTGACATCAGGAAGACTTCCGGTCGGCTGTGTGCGGCTGCGGCAGGGCAGGTAGGAAGAAGGCAATGGCGAACGAAAGAGGGGGGAGGGGGCGGTCCGCCCCGAAGAATGTGCACAGCTGGTCAGGTCCCCCGATCGACCGACAACAGGCCCGGCCGACAAACCTCCCTGCCCTGTAGCCGCGAATCTAAATTACCTCTTACAGCAGCTTCAATAATCCAGCTGCTGTAAGAAGGTAATTTAGATTCGCGGCTACAGGACAGGGAGATTTGTCCGACCGGGCCTGTTCTGTTGTCGGTCGGGTGCAAAAGCGCCACAAAGGTGGAGGCAGGGAGGGAGGAAAGGTGGAGTGGAGAAGAAAAGACGCTTAAGGGGGGAGAAGGCCGCTGAAAGCACATGTTGGAGCAGGGGATGAGAGGGAGGGAGAGAAGGGGAAATATTGGACAAGGGCAGAAGGGATGCTAAATCATAGGGTGACAGGCAGAGAGAACAACAGGAAAAAGAGTGGAAGCAATCTTGAACCCTGAGGGTGAGGGCAGAGAGAGGTGGTGAGATGATTGATCATGGGGAGAGGGACAAAAGGGAATAGAGATGGGATAGGAAGATAGTGGAAGTAAAAGGACAGGGAGATGTATGTTTTTAGATGTATCTAAATAAAAATAATAACAAAAAATTTATCTTTTTTATGTCATCTTAGCATATTTTATGCTGCAGAACGAATTATTTTTTTTTACATGTATTCCTATGGGAAAACGCGTTTCACATAACGAACGTTTCACATAACAAACTTGCTCCTGGAACCAATTAAGTTCGTTGTGTGAGGCACCACTGTATTTGTAAATAAATCATGCTTTTCCCAAATTCAAATCAAAGTCTATTTTCTGGTAGTTTTTAATGCGCAGCGAGTTCTGTAATTGTGTCTTCAGAGTATGAACAAGCTATAGAACATAGATTGATCTTTGCTTTCACCTTTTTGCTCCCGTCAGCGATTTTTACCTCATCAGGCTGGTGAAAGAAACATGTCACACCATGTGAAATATAGCAATTACCTTTTACCAAAATCCAACAAAAGGAAGATCAGTCAAAGCATTATTTTAGAATATTCCACAACAAAAGAGGGAGTTACAGAAATCTGTATTCCTGAAAAAGAAAAAGAAAACCTTGAAATACTGCTGTTACCTAATGATACAAACATTTACTATTTGTACATTTGCTTTCTAACAAGAGGTAGACAGAATGATTTCAGCACGTTGATACAGCAACACAAATGCAAATACGTAAAATTATCCTCATTATGATTTTTCATTTGAATCTTAAACGCTGACCGTGAGATACTGAAGAATGTGGACTGAGCATGTTTCCAAACTGATGCACCCTTTAATGTCCAACAAGTGTTTTGTGCCATAGTTGATGAAGCAAATGTATGAGGGCCTTTCTGAAGGTGGTGTGCTGGTTTTAAAGGCTAAGGGTTGGGGTGGGGTTTTTTTTTCTGTTATTGTTGTTTGTTTGCAAACAGCTGACCAGCATCCTTAGTTCTGAGGAATTCTCAATGGAACATCTCCTTGTTGATCCACATCAGACTACGGGTCTCGTTGGGCTTGCATTCATACTCAATGCTGCTGAAACTGTTCCCCCACTGGCAGTGGTCGCGCTTGTGGTAATTGTAGAACTTTACCTGCCAGACCGTTTCGAAACTGCCAATGTCATTGAACTGTGAGTGAAAAAAAAAAAAATATTAAAAGCATGTAAATAAAACAAATGCTACTAAAAATGTGATTTTTCTTTTTTGTATTTATTAGACTTACCCCCCCCCCCTTTTACTAAACCGGGATAGCGGTTATTAGCGCAGGGAGCTGCGCTGAATGCTCCACGCTGCTCTCGATGCCAATAGGAACTCTATGAGTGTCGGGAGCAGCGTGAAGCATTCCGTGTGGCTCCGTGCGCTAATAACCACTATCGCGGTTTATTAAAAAGGGGGGTTAGATATTTATCTTGTCCAAACATAAGCCTCAGTGCTGATTATAAATCAACATCCACAAGTGAAGCATGAAACAAATAACAAACACCCCTTCCCAAAATACATTGTAAAAAAAAAATTCTAAAACCATTTTATCCATAACAGCCCAATTCTTCCATTCCATAACTTATTATTTTCATCCCCAAATTTGAATAATGTAGAGAAAAAGGCCATTTTTGAAACAGCAAAACTTTTTTCTTTCTTTTAATGACCATTTCAAGATATGGTCACCTTTAGTGCATCTATCTTTTTTTTTTTTTTACCTTTTTTGGAAAATATATGTCGAAAAGAAAAATGTATAAAACAAGCCATTGAAACATAAGAGGAGAGTAGACATCCCAGCAGACCAGTGGGCATCCTAGGGGGCACTGCAATGAACGTTACATATAAAGACCCAGGTACACATCTCATCATAACCCCCTGATAGTGTATGGTGAGCCCTCTAAAACCTACCCATAACCTACTGAACCCAATTATATACCACATCAACTGCCCTTAAGAATAGATATTCAATGCCAATGCCACATCCAAGCTCAGACATTGAATATTCAAGTCAGCTGCCAACCCAGAAGTTATTGGCTGACATTCAGTTCTAGCGCCCGCACTAACTTTCATTGTCAACAGATGTTGAGTTAATCACTGAGGCTGTAAAACACCGACTATTAATACGGGGGTCATTACCTCCTATACCACAGTGGGTTTTGAGAATCTTCCCCTCAATGCCATACAGAGATCAATTGGCAG